>NC_088397.1:92402748-92550248 GCF_034236695.1 Oncorhynchus nerka | reverse complement strand
GGGGAGGAGGAACATCATCATCCTCATTTTGGGGAGGAGGAACATCATCATCATTAAGCGTGTACATCATCATTATGTGTGTACATCATCATCATCATTATGCGTGTACATCATCATCATTATGCGTGTACATCATCATCATCATTATGCGTGTACATCATCATCATTATGTGGGTACATCATCATCATTATGCATGTACATCATCACCATCATTATGCGTGTACATCATCATTATTATGTGTGTACATCATCACCATCATTATGCGTGTACATCATCATCATTATGCGTGTACATCATCATTATGTGGGTTTTCTCATCACCACTCATTTTGGTAGTACACTCATCTAACCTGCATTGACCACTCACCTCCACCGGACATTACCTTACATTATTGCAAAGGGTCACTTTCAAAGTCAAAACTCAATGGGGAAAAACATGATATTACATTTGATAATATGTCAACAACAAAAAAAATCACTTGAAATAGGTGACCCATGAGAAAAGGTACATATTGAAGAATCAATTATCTACGCTAAGATTGAACGAATTGCAATACACTATTTATTTATTTATCTTTTTTTTTTTTAACAATTTGAGGCTGTATCAAAAACTTTGTAAAAAAATTAGATAGAGATTTTATCCACCATTTTGTTCAGTGTTTTCTGGTGATCTTGTTCTTCAGATCTCTCCTCTCCTCTCCTCCTCTCCTCTCCTCTCCTCTCCATCTCCTCTCCTCCATCTCCTCTCCATCTCCTATCCATCTCCTATCCATCTCCTATCCATCTCCTCTCCATCTCCTATCCATCTCCTCTCCTCTCCTATCCATCTCCTCTCCTCTCCTCTCCTCTCCTCTCCTCCTCTCCTCTCCATCTCCTCTCCTCATCTTAATGACCTTTGAGTTGTGAATAAAGATTGTATCCCTTTCAGGACCTTCTAAATCACTCTCAACAGCAAATGAATTGTTTCCCGCATAAACTGTGAGAACAAGAGCATCATCATCACTACATAAAAAAATAATTACTCCTTGTCTAAAATAAACTGCAGGAGGCTTTTTCCATATCTGATTTACACAAACATTTTTTTAAGTATAAATACACTTAATATTATTTCAACAGGCCGATCGATAGCTATATACAGAAGACACATCGCATCACCATAAAGGCAACATGGCATTCAAATGGTCAATGTTATGATCATATTCGGATAAGGGAGCCATTTTAAATAATAATAATAATAATAAAAAGGGGATAGTGTATTGTATTTCCCTCTTGAATGATTTTGGGTGGCTTCGGGATACCCAGGCAAGGTAAAAATCCTTGAGCTTCAAGTCAAAACTACACATCTGATAATAACTGGGCCAGGCTGTTGTAGAATCACAGTTGTCATGGTTGCCTTACGTGCTAACATTAGCTAACGGTAATGTTTGCTTGTTTAGTCCTGACTGGGCTGGGTCTACCTACTTGGTTTACCGTTTCTTTCTGATCCGAGGGAGAGATCCTCTATCTATCTATCTATCTATCTATCTATCTATCTATCTATCTATCTATCTATCTATCAGAACCATCCAGATATAGAGTGGATTTAAAAATAAAACTAATAAAACAAACAGAACGTTTTACATTTCTAATGATTTTTTAGGCCAACTTTGTTATGATCATCTTGACTAGACATTGTGTGAATAAGGATACAAATATACAATTCGTGTTAAAAGGCTAACCTTATTGACTCAAAACACTGACCCACCGCCCGACAAGCCACTGTGTTGTCTGTCTGGCTAGCTGCAGGGCTAGCTGCAGGGCTAGCTGTAGGGTTAGCTGCAGGGCTAGCTGCAGGGTTACCTGCAGGGTTAGCTGCAGGGCTAGCTGCAGAGTTAGCTGCAGGGCTAGCTGCAGGGTTACCTGCAGGGTTAGCTGCAGGGCTAGCTGCAGAGTTAGCTGCAGGGTTAGCTACAGGGCTAGCTGCAGGGCTAGCTGCAGGGCTAGCTGCAGTGTTACCTGCAGGGTTACCTGCAGGGTTAGCTGCAGGGCTAGCTGCAGAGTTAGCTGCAGGGTTAGCTACAGGGCTAGCTGCAGGGCTAGCTGCAGGGCTGGTGCAGATCCACATGATTATGATGTTTCTGTTTTTATTCATAGAACTCTCTCTCTCTCTATTAAAAACATTTTATGCCTGCAGTGTGTTTGTTTATTATCTTCTTGTATTATTCAAGATAAAATAACATAAAAAGAGTGTTGTTAAGCAAGTCGTTTGAAGTCAGCCCCCCCCCCCAAAAAACAAACGAAACAGAACCAAATAACTAAATTAAAACAAAAGCCCATTAAGTTTCAAACAGAGAAGAAAAAAAAAATCGCTGGGACCAGAGGGGCGTGTCTTCCCAAACTAGCCATTCAGCTGTAGCCAATGAGACGACAGACTGAATAGTGTCCTTTTTGTGGCTACTGTCGCCGCGGCTAACATCTAGTTCTCCCTCCCTCCCATCTTTCCAATAACTTGAACTTCAATCAGATCACCCCATAACCCTCCCAACCCAAAATCCAAAGTTTGTTCCCACTTTGTCCTCCTCCTCCCACCCCTTATTTCCAAACAGACACTGGATTGAGACCGTTACAAGTCCCCCTGCTTCCCTCCTCCTTCTCTGGAGGAGCCTGCTAAACCCTTAGGGTGGCACGTAAGGTGGTGGGGATCTGTAAGGGGTCATGTTCTTTGGACGAGATCCTTTACCTTCCATGGGTGCGGTGAAGGGGGGCGGGGGCTGGTAGGGGGGCGCGTTGGGGTCCTCGTCCCTCAGAGCCGTGTACTCACCCAGAAGGTCCTGGTTCAGGGGGGTGGTCTCTGGACTGGCCATGTTAGGGTACTCCGGTGGGGGAAGAGGGGGTTTCTCCTCCTGCAGGATGAGCGGCATGGAGGAGGACGGGGGCGGCTTGGAATCGTCAAGCTCGTCTGCAAAGATTATGGGCACACCCTTCTTGATGAAGGTAGCCTGATCCTCGATGGTCAGCTTGCCCTTGCGCTTCTTGCGGTAGCAGATCATGGCGATGATGCCAGCGATCAGCAAGATGGCCGCCACCACCACGGCCGGAATCACCGTGTGGAGGTAGACGTCGTCTGTGCTCTGGCGTCCGGTGCCCAGTGCCGGTGTGACAGCTGGAGGGATAGGGATAGTGATTTCACCAGGCGGGACAAACATGTAGTTCCGGCAGGCACCCGTTCCTTTGACCTTGATGCTGATGGGTATGAAGTCCGGTTCCATGGCGGAGATGAAGGTCTGGGAGGGCCTTCCCTGGGCATCAGAGATCCTCCTGGACATGGTCTGAATCTGCTCCTTGGGACAAGGGTTCTGCTGGAGGCTGTTGTTGGTCCACTCCACCACGATGGATCCCTTGGTGATGTTCCTCAGGGTGACCGTGCTGCTGTTGCGGTCACCGAACGAGTACGCCAGCTTCTTGATGAGCAGAATCTTCTTGTGGATGTCATTGGTCACCAGGCGCGGTTCTCCGTGTAAGCGGGCCTGGAACAGGACCGGGGACTTATCGTTGGATGCCCAGCGGTTCACGCGGACCTCGAAGGCGTCGATCGCGTTCAGACCACCCTTATCGGTGGCCTGCATGAAGTACTCGTGCTTCCCAACGTGATTTGAGTCTGGAAGACCGTATAGCAGCTGGCTTGTGCTATTAAACTGTATCCAGGAGTAATCCCCGACAACTTCGTTGTGGTTCATCCTCAAGGTCAACCTTAGTTTGTCTGTTGTACCGTCCTCCTTGTCAAAGAACGTATCGGATGGGATCTTCACTTCAAAGTATGTGCCCACGAAGGCATTGACCTGATCGATGGGGTTGCGGAGATCTGGTTTCTCGTTTCTTGGGTCAGGCACGATGGACGAAGGGGTGGTGCGCCTGGCTGGTTTGGCTGTGGTGGTCTTGGACTCCCTTGGCATCGGAGTGGTCTTCGGTCTCTTTGGTTTCTTGGTTGGCTTTCTGGTGGCAACTGTGGTGGGTGGAGGGAGTGTCGGTGTAGCTTCCACAACGGTATGCCTGGTCATAGTGGGTTCAATGGAGATGGTACTAGTGGACTCCATCACTCTGGTTGGCAGGGGTGCACCCTGAGTGGGAGTGTGGGCATATGAGTCTCTGACACGGATCGTGGGCTTCATGGGCAAGGGCACAGGCCCTCTCATGGGTGGGGCAGAGTTGTCTGTGGGGGCAGCAATGGCAGGTGACGACAGGGTGGGTACGATGCGAATAGGGGGCTCGACAACAGACGTTGGGGGAAGCACAACAAGAACCGGGGTAGGGGTATTGTTGAGCTGGCGCCTCACCCGTTTGGGGATATGAGGCTTCTTGTTGGCGATGTGCCAACCGACCACAGGGTATCCCAGCTGAGCAGACATAGTGCCTTCTTTCGCTGGCGCCTGGACGCTGCTGATGTTGGGGACATTGCTCTGGTCCAGGGAACAGCCCAGCTTCCAGGATAACAGGGCTCCGTTCTCCACCACCTTTTTGGCATTTCCCGGTCCGGCCATGAAGGCGGTCATGTCGAACAATCTGTTGTTGACCACGGGAAGTATCTTCATGTGCTGGAGCTCCACGCCAGAGAACTTCTTCATTTTGCCCAGCAGCTCCACCCTCTGCCTGGAGCTCATCTTGGTGAGGTCGGCGTCCAGAATCACTGTGAGTACCGTCACCGGTTCCTCTGTGCCGCAGACAAACGGCTTGACCTCATTGTTGGATGCTGACTGAATGGCTAGCTGGATCGGGTCCACATGTTCCTCTGGGTGCACCTCGATGGAGAAGATGTCCTGGCTGCCGTTTGATGTGGAGACGGCGATGTAGTGGACACCCTTGTCCTCCTCCAGTGGTAGACCCTGTAGGATGTTGCTCTTCCAGTGTAGCCATGCTGGTAGCGTCTCCTTGCCTGACTCAGTGATCTGAAGAAAAAAAAACAAAGATAAACAGAGTTGATAAGTCTCTCTTGTTTTGATGAATAATTTAAGCTAGAATACAAGAAAACAACAACAACAAGCAAAATAATAATTTTACGCCCACTACATTTACCATTTCTGTTCTACCCACAGCATGACTACGTCTTTGATGATACAACCTGTTTACAATTCATTATGATACAGAAGAAAAGAACATAAGAGATCTAATCTTGGCTTTGGTTCATAAATAACATTTGGATAACAATTGGATTGCACTAACATCTTTTTAAAACGGCTAATTGTGCAAAACAAAATCTATAAATGTTGAGGCAATCATTAAAAATGTACAACGCTGTTAATTAACACAACTTCAATTTTCCGATTCGTGCAAATCTAGGTTTCTTGACACTTTTAAAGGTGAGAGAGAACACGATTCAATAAAAAACTGAACATAAAATATCTTCCATATAACCAGTGTGGTTACGACATCTACTGTAAGTAACCTAGTTCTACTACTGGTTTAAGTCCCATGAACATTGACTGGTAAGAAAGAAGGGAACAAAGAGGAACATGTTTCAGAGGCATCAAACTCAGGGGACAGACTATTTTCTAGAAGTATGTTTCAGAGGCATCAAACTCAGGGGACGGACTATTTTCTAGAAGTATGTTTCAGAGGCATCAAACTCAGGGGACGGACTCTTTTCTAGAAGTATGTTTCAGAGGCAGCAAACTCAGGGGACGGACTCTTTTCTAGAAGTATGTTTCAGAGGCATCAAACTCAGGGGACGGACTCTTTTCTAGAAGTATGTTTCAGAGGCATCAAACTCAGGGGACAGACTCTTTTCTAGAAGTATGTTTCAGAGGCATCAAACTCAGGGGACAGACTATTTTCTAGAAGTATGTTTCAGAGGCATCAAACTCAGGGGACGGACTCTTTTCTAGAAGTATGTTTCAGAGGCATCAAACTCAGGGGACAGACTATTTTCTAGAAGTATGTTTCAGAGGCATCAAACTCAGGGGACAGACTATTCTCTAGAAGTATGTTTCAGAGGCATCAAACTCATCTATAAAATATAGACACAGACTGTTTTAGACACGATCAATTCAAATAAGACGATATTGAATTTAGCCATTTGTGCATGAAACCTCTAGACATGTTATTTAGATGGTACCTGAGCTACAGTATAACATCACAAATAAGACTTGGGATGCACATTGTCTAATACAGCTAACACAAGAATTTAGCATAACCAATTAGGCATTTAGAGATATTATATTCATTCCAGGAATCTGACAGGGAAATATATCACAGGGGAATGACAAAGCATTCAAATAAATAAAAATAAAAAACAACTAATGCTTCCTCTGATTCCCTCCTAGCTCCAAACAACAAGTTCATTTTGCGGATGAAAAATCGTATAGTTGATAAATTATGTAGAGCCCAGCGTTCCCAAGATGGATCATTAATGGTCTAACCAATACACAGCCATCACCAGGGACAAGAAACAGCAGCTGGGCTTTTTACAGCGTTCAGTCCCTCAGCCTCCTGCTTTTAGACACACACAAATGGACAGGCGAATACACACACACACACTTCCCCCATTAACACTCCTCCACCTCCTACCGTTGCATTTGACAACTATGGTGATGGATAAAGAGGTGATGTATCCAAAAGCCTTTGGCTGATATCACCAGGAGATGATGAGATGATGTCTGTGAAGTGTGTGTGTGTGTGTGTGTGCGCGTGTGTGTGCGATGATGAATACACAGCAGGAGGCAGCTGCTCTGCCCCCCTTTCTCCACACTTTAATAGTGAAGTTAATTAAACCAGGGGGTTGTTAATCTCATCAAAGACACTAACTATAGTGTCCCCGATGGCACCCTATTCCCTATAATAGTGCACTACCTCTGACCAGGGCCCACAGCCACCCACTATAGGGAATAGGGTGCCATTTGGGGACTCCTCCGCTAACTGTTTGATGAATAGTGTACTGATTTCTGCTCGTAGCCCCAAAACCCACCGTCGAAACCCACTGTGACTATCAGCTTCTCTGACTGTTAGCTTCTCTGATATCTAACACTGCATGGGGAGAAGAGGAATCTACGACATGACGGAGGAAAAAGAGGGATGGAGGGATGAGAACTGGATGAGTGAGGGGGGTCCTATCACCCAAGGCATCGGGCCTAATCAACATCTAAGTATCTAAGACATACTTTAACTGTTTTCATTAATGATATCCTCAGCCCTCGATCAATCCACACCACCATCATTTAGGTATAACAGATTTGATATTCAGTAGCCACCAGGGAGGGAAAAGGCACACATGGTCACAGCCGTGTCGACAGCCAAACAGATAACATTCATATGAAAGAGAGAAGGACTGGCTGACTGACTGGGCATGTCTTTGTGTTATGATTTGGTGAAGGACTGAAATGTAGAGAGGGAGGGTGGGACAGAAAGGCTGAAACAGGGAGGGAGGGAGGGAGGAGGGTGGGACAGAGAGGCTGAAACAGGGAGGGAGGGTGGGACAGAGAGGCTGAAACAGGGAGGGAGGGAGGGACAGAGAGGCTGAAACAGGGAGGGAGGGAGGGAGGGAGGGAGGGAGGGACAGAGAGGCTGAAACAGGGAGGAAGGGAGGGAGGGAGGGAGCATAGGGAGGGTGGCGTTTTATTGGCACAGCTGATTCTTTCCACTGGAAAATGTGAGTGAAAGAGAGGAGAGAAGAGGAAGAGAGGGACTCCGTTAGAGTGGTAGCTAGGCAGGCAGACAGTCGGAGGTTTATGAGAAACTAGTCACTCTCCAATCGAGCCCATTTGAAACTTTTAAACATTTATATCACTGTATTCTAGTGCTGTTCAGCAGTAGAGTGATAGTATTCTGTCCTGGAATACAGCCTTTTCTTGTTTTACTTTCCACTGTGGGAAACTGTGGATCATGGAAAATGATATCTAGGCTGTGTCTGGAAATATTCTGATGATGTCAATACTGAATAATCACAGAATGATAAAAACACCCTGTGAGGGCAATTTCAGAAAAAAATATGGTTTGTCACTAAAATGTAGTGATCTATTCTCACTCACACACACACACACACACACACACAGCTATACTATTGAGGAGCCAGAGAGAACGAAAGAGAAGGGAACAAAAGAGAGACGAGAGAGAGAGACGAGAGAGAGAGAGACAGAGACGAGAGAGAGACGAGAGAGAGACAGAGACGAGAGAGAGACAGAGACGAGAGAGAGAGAGAGACAGAGACGAGAGAGAGAGAGACAGAGACGAGAGAGAGAGACAGAGACGAGAGAGAGACAGAGACGAGAGAGAGAGACAGAGACGAGAGAGAGACAGAGACGAGAGAGAGAGACGAGAGAGAGAGAGAGACAGAGACGAGAGAGAGACAGAGACGAGAGAGACAGAGACGAGAGAGAGACAGAGACGAGAGAGAGACAGAGACGAGAGAGAGAGAGACAGAGACGAGAGAGACAGAGACGAGAGAGACAGAGACGAGAGAGAGAGAGACAGAGACGAGAGAAGTGTAACTTGCTTTGGCAATGTAAACATGTTTCCCATGCCAATAAAGCTCCTTGAATTGAATTGAGAGAGAGACAGAGAGAGAGAGAGAGAAAGAAAGACAGAATGAGAAAGAGAGACAGAATGAGAAAGAGAGACAGAATGAGGTAGAGAGACAGGCCCCCAGTTCACTCTAGTTTCTCTCCCCCTCGGGTAAATCAACAACATTTGCTTGCAGATACTCTAATAAATAGTTCTTCAGAAGGAAAACGAGGAGAAGCTGGCATTAGTTCAACTCCTGTAGTGACGAAGAGAAAGACAATGGGGAAGGAGGAGAGAAAGACAATGGGGAAGGAGAAGGGAGAGAAAGACAATGGAAGGAGAAGGGAGAGAAAGACAATGGAAGGAGAAGGGAGAGAAAGACAATGGAAGGAGAAGGGAGAGGAAGGCAATGGGGAAGGAGAAGGGAGAGAAAGACAATGGAAGGAGAAGGGAGAGAAAGACAATGGGGAAGGAGAAGGGAGAGGAAGATAATGGGGAAGGAGAAGGGAGAGAAAGATAATGGAAGGAGAAGGGAGAGAAAGACAATGGGGAAGGAGAAGGGAGAGAAAGATAATGGGGAAGGAGAAGGGAGAGAAAGATAATGGAAGGAGAAGGGAGAGAAAGATAATGGAAGGAGAAGGGAGAGAAAGACAATGGAAGGAGAAGGGAGAGAAAGACAATGTGGAAGGAGAAGGGAGAGAAAGACAATGGAAGGAGAAGGGAGAGAAAGACAATGGAAGGAGAAGGGAGAGAAAGACAATGGAAGGAGAAGGTAGAGGAAGACAATGGAAGGAGAAGGGAGAGAAAGACAATGGAAGGAGAAGGGAGAGAAAGACAATGGAAGGAGAAGGGAGAGGAAGACAATGTGGAAGGAGAAGGGAGAGAAAGACAATGGGGAAGGAGAAGGGAGAGGAAGACAATGGAAGGAGAAGGGACAGAAAGACAATGGAAGGAGAAGGGAGAGAAATACAATGGAAGGAGAAGGGAGAGAAAGACAATGGGGAAGGAGAAGGGAGAGGAAGACAATGGGGAAGGAGAAGGGAGAGGAAGACAATGGAAGGAGAAGGGAGAGAAAGACAATGGAAGGAGAAGGGAGAGAAAGACAATGTGGAAGGAGAAGGGAGAGAAAGACAATGGAAGGAGAAGGGAGAGAAAGACAATGGGGAAGGAGAAGGGAGAGAAAGACAATGTGGAAGGAGAAGGGAGAGAAAGACAATGGGGAAGGAGAAGGGAGAGAAAGACAATGGAAGGAGAAGGGAGAGAAAGACAATGGAAGGAGAAGGGAGAGAAAGACAATGGAAGGAGAAGGGAGAGAAAGACAATGGAAGGAGAAGGGAGAGAAAGACAATGGAAGGAGAAGGGAGAGGAAGACAATGGAAGGAGAAGGGAGAGAAAGACAATGGGGAAGGAGAAGGGAGAGGAAGACAATGGAAGGAGAAGGGAGAGAAAGACAATGGAAGGAGAAGGTAGAGGAAGACAATGGAAGGAGAAGGGAGAGAAAGACAATGGAAGGAGAAGGGAGAGAAAGACAATGGAAGGAGAAGGGAGAGGAAGACAATGTGGAAGGAGAAGGGAGAGAAAGACAATGGGGAAGGAGAAGGGAGAGAAAGACAATGGGGAAGGAGAAGGGAGAGGAAGACAATGGAAGGAGAAGGGAGAGAAAGACAATGGAAGGAGAAGGGAGAGAAAGACAATGGAAGGAGAAGGGAGAGAAAGACAATGGGGAAGGAGAAGGGAGAGGAAGACAATGGAAGGAGAAGGGAGAGAAAGACAATGGGGAAGGAGAAGGGAGAGGAAGACAATGGGGAAGGAGAAGGGAGAGAAAGACAATGGAAGGAGAAGGGAGAGAAAGACAATTTGGAAGGAGAAGGGAGAGAAAGACAATTTGGAAGGAGAAGGGAGAGGAAGACAATGGAAGGAGAAGGGAGAGAAAGACAATGGGGAAGGAGAAGGGAGAGAAAGACAATGGAAGGAGAAGGGAGAGAAAGACAATGGAAGGAGAAGGGAGAGAAAGACAATGGAAGGAGAAGGGAGAGAAAGACAATGGAAGGAGAAGGGAGAGAAAGACAATGGAAGGAGAAGGGAGAGAAAGACAATGGAAGGAGAAGGTAGAGGAAGACAATGGGGAAGGAGAAGGGAGAGGAAGACAATGGAAGGAGAAGGGAGAGGAAGACAATGTAGAAGGAGAAGGTAGATGAAGACAATGGAAGGAGAAGGGAGAGGAAGACAATGGAAGGAGAAGGCAGAGGAAGACAATGGAAGGAGAAGGGAGAGAAAGACAATGGGGAAGGAGAAGGGAGAGGAAGATAATGGGGAAGGAGAAGGGAGAGGAAGATAATGGGGAAGGAGAAGGGAGAGGAAGACAATGGGGAAGGAGAAGGGAGAGGAAGACAATGGGGAAGGAGAAGGGAGAGGAAGACAATGGGGAAGGAGAAGGGAGAGAAAGACAATTTGGAAGGAGAAGGGAGAGAAAGACAATTTGGAAGGAGAAGGGAGAGAAAGACAATTTGGAAGGAGAAGGGAGAGGAAGACAATGGAAGGAGAAGGGAGAGGAAGACAATGTGGAAGGAGAAGGGAGAGAAAGACAATGGAAGGAGAAGGGAGAGAATGACAATTTGGAAGGAGAAGGGAGAGAAAGACAATTTGGAAGGAGAAGGGAGAGAAAGACAATGGAAGGAGAAGGGAGAGAAAGACAATTTGGAAGGAGAAGGGAGAGAAAGACAATGGGGAAGGAGAAGGGAGAGAAAGACAATGGAAGGAGAAGGGAGAGGAAGTCAATGGAAGGAGAAGGGAGAGAAAGACAATGGAAGGAGAAGGGAGAGGAAGACAATGGGGAAGGAGAAGGTAGAGGAAGACAATGGAAGGAGAAGGGAGAGAAAGACAATGGGGAAGGGAGAGGAAGACAATGGAAGGAGAAGGGAGAGGAAGACAATGTGGAAGGAGAAGGGAGAGAAAGACAATGGGGAAGGAGAAGGGAGAGGAAGACAATGGGGAAGGGAGAGGAAGACAATGGAAGGAGAAGGGAGAGAAAGACAATGGGGAAGGAGAAGGGAGAGGAAGACAATGGGGAAGGAGAAGGGAGAGGAAGACAATGGGGAAGGAGAAGGGAGAGAAAGACAATGGAAGGAGAAGGGAGAGAAAGACAATGGAAGGAGAAGGGAGAGGAAGACAATGGGGAAGGAGAAGGTAGAGGAAGACAATGGGGAAGGAGAAGGGAGAGGAAGACAATGGGGAAGGAGAAGGGAGAGGAAGACAATGGGGAAGGAGAAGGGAGAGGAAGATAATGGGGAAGGAGAATGGGGAAGGAGAGGAAGATAATGGGGAAGGAGAAGGGAGAGGAAGACAATGGGGAAGGAGAAGGGAGAGGAAGACAATGGGGAAGGAGAATGGGGGGAGGAGGAAGACAATGGGGAAGGAGAATGGGGAAGGAGAGAAAGACAATGGGGAAGGAGAAGGGAGAGGAAGACAATGGAAGGAGAAGGAGAGAAAGACAATGGGGAAGGAGAATGGGGAAGGAGAGGGAGGAAGATAATGGGGAAGGAGAAGGAGAGGAAGACAATGGGGAAGGAGAAGGGAGAGGAAGACAATGGGGAAGGAGAAGGGAGAGGAAGACAATGGGGAAGGAGAAGGGAGAGGAAGACAATGGAAGGAGAAGGGAGAGAAAGACAATGGGGAAGGAGAAGGGAGAGGAAGACAATGGGGAAGGGAGAGGAAGACAATGGAAGGAGAAGGGAGAGGAAGACAATGTGGAAGGAGAAGGGAGAGAAAGAATAATAGGGAAGGAGAAAGAAAAGCTACTGAGTACATTGAAGACGTTAGAGCTCGACGTCTGCAGAATAGCACACACAGAATAATAGTGGGTTATAAGTGGTCTGTGTCCTGTTCTCTGCTAGCTGGCCCTGTCACTGAGATTGTCCCAAATGGCACCCTATTCCCTATTTATTACACTAGTTTTGACCAGGGCTCGTATGCTCTTGGTTAAAGTAGTGCACTATATAGGGAATAGGGTGCCATTTGGGACACAAACACAGAGTGAACTAAGATGACTGGAGTAAACTAAACTCCCCTTCAGTGTTCCCATCCTGTCAGACCCACAGACTAATGCTGCTTCGCCTCAGGAATGACTCACTGTCAGTGAAACTCTTTCTGTTCTGGTCTGTTGTGTTCTGTACAGTAAATAAGAGACTTCTAAGAGAAAGACAGAGTGTGTGTGTGTGTGTGCGTGTAAATAAAATAGTTCTCTCTCTCGGAGTGGTTGCATCATCACAGTGTCAATACAGATTGGCGAATAGCTATGGAGCAGATAAACAACAAATAAAGAATTGGACCAGATGTACTTACCTTTGTGATGTAAGTGGAAGGAGGTGTACCACAACAACATTCAGGGATACACACACACACACAGGCACGCACACACACACACAGGCACGCACACACACGCACACACACACACACACAGGCACGCACACACACACACACACACAGGCACACACACACACAGTCACGCACACACAGGCACGCACACACACACACACACACACACAGGCACGCACACACACACAGGCACGCACACACACACAGGCACGCACACACACACACAGGCACGCACACACACACACACAGGCACACACACACACACACACACACACAAAGGCACGCACACACACACACACACACACACACAGGCACGCACACACACACACACAAACACAGGCACGCACACACAGGCACGCACACACACACACACACACACACACAAAGGCACACACACACACACACACACACACACAGGCACGCACACACACACACACACACACACACACACACACAAACACAGGCACGCACACACACACACACACACACACACAGGCACGCACACACACACACACACACACACACACAGGCACGCACACACACACACACACACAGGCACGCACACACACACACACACACACACAGGCACGCACACACACACACACACACAGGCACGCACACACACACACACACAGGCACGCACACACACACAGGCACGCACACACACACAGGCACGCACACACGGATACACACACACAGGCACGCACACACACACAGGCACGCGCGCACACACACACGCACACACAGGCACGCGCACAGACACAGGCACGCACACACACACACACAGGCACGCACACACACGCACACACGGATACACACACACACGGACACACACGCACACACGGATACACACAGTGAAAGTACACTGAACAAAAATGTAAAACGCAACAATTTCTAATATTTTGCTGTTACAGTTCATATCAGGAAATCAATCAATTGAAATAAATAAATTAGGCCCTAATCTATGAATTTCAGATGACTGGGCAGGGGTGCAGCCATGGGCATAGGCCCACCCCACTTGGGAGCCAGGTCCACCCACTTGGGAGCCAGGTCCACCCACTTGGGAGCCAGGTCCACCCACTTGGGAGCCAGGCCCACCCACTTGGGAGCCAGGCCCACCCACTTGGGAGCCAGGCCCACCCACTTGGGAGCCAGGTCCACCCACTTGGGAGCCAGGTCCATCCACTTGGGAGCCAGGTCCATCCACTTGGGAGCCAGGCCCACCCACTTGGAAGCAGGTCATCCCAATTAACCCCAGCCCCCCTCAGACGATCCCGCAGGTGAAAAAGTTGGATGTGGAGGTCCTGGGCTGCCGTGGTTAGAGGTGGTCTGCGGTTCTGAGGCCGGTTGGATGTACTGTCAAATTCTCTAAAACGATGTTGGAGGAGGCTTATGGTCGAGAAATGAACATTAAATTATCTGGCAACATTTCTGGAGGACATTACTGCAGAGAGCATGCCAATAGCTCTCTCAAAACTTGAAACATCTATGGCATTGTGTTGTGTGACAAAACTGCACATTTTAGAGTGGCCTTTTATTGTCCCCAGTACAAGGTGCACCTGTGTAATGATCATGCTGTTTAATCAGCTTCTTGATATGCCACACCTGTCAGGTGGATGGATTATCTTGGCAAAGGATAAAATGCTCACTAACATGGATGTAAACACATTTGTGCACAACATTTGAGAAAAGACAGTTGACATGATAATCGTAGTGTGGATTTCCTCACATGATTAATTAAATGTTAACTGCAAAGTTACTGCTTACCAGACAAAAGTATATATTTTTTATTTGACCTTTATTTAACTAGGCAAATCAGTTAAGAACAAATTCTTATTTTCAATGACGGACTAGGAACAGTGGGTTAACTGCCTGTTCAGGGGCAGAACGACAGATCTGTACCTTGTCAGCTCGGGGGTTTGAACTAGCAGCCTTTTAGGTTATGAGTCCAACGCTCTAACCACTAGGCTACCCTGCCACCTCTACACTCTAACCACTAGGCTACCCTGCCACCTCTACACTCTAACCACTAGGCTACCCTGCCACCTCTACACTCTAACCACTAGGCTACCCTGCCACCTCTACACTCTAACCACTAGGCTACCCTGCCACCTCTACACTCTAACCACTAGGCTACCCTGCCACCTCTACACTCTAACCACTAGGCTACCCTGCCACCTCTACACTCTAACCACTAGGCTACCCTGCCACCTCTACACTCTAACCACTAGGCTACCCTGCCACCTCTACACTCTAACCACTAGGCTACCCTGCCACCTCTACACTCTAACCACTAGGCTACCCTGCCACCTCTACACTCTAACCACTAGGCTACCCTGCCACCTCTACACTCTAACCACTAGGCTACCCTGCCACCTCTACACTCTAACCACTAGGCTACCCTGCCACCTCTACACTCTAACCACTAGGTTACCCTGCCACCTCTACACTCTAACCACTAGGCTACCTGCCACCTCTACACTCTAACCACTAGGTTACCCTGCCACCTCTACACTCTAACCACTAGGCTACCTGCCACCTCTACACTCTAACCACTAGGCTACCTGCCACCTCTACACTCTAACCACTAGGCTACCCTGCCACCTCTACACTCTAACCACTAGGTTACCCTGCCACCTCTACACTCTAACCACTAGGCTACCCTGCCACCTCTACACTCTAACCACTAGGCTACCTGCCACCTCTACACTCTAACCACTAGGCTACCCTGCCACCTCTACACTCTAACCACTAGGCTACCCTGCCACCTCTACACTCTAACCACTAGGCTACCCTGCCACCTCTACACTCTAACCACTAGGCTATCATGAGGAATATATCATTTGTATCTGCTATTTGCAAACTTTGCCATGAAATGAGCAGCAGCAGTATAGCACCATCACAAGACAGGCACATTAGACGACACATTCCTCACTCACTAGACACCCAATTAAAGGGCCAGATGCCCAATTAAAGGGCCAGATGCCCAATTAAAGGGCCAGATGCCCAATTAAAGGGCCAGATGCCCAATTAAAAAGGGCCAGACGCCCAACTAAAGGGCCAGATGCCCAATTAAAGGGCCAGATGCCCAATTAAAAAGGGCCAGACGCCCAACTAAAAAGGGCCAGACGCCCAACTAAAAAGGGCCAGACGCCCAACTAAAAAGGGCCAGACGCCCAACTAAAAAGGGCCAGACGCCCAACCAAAAAGGGCCAGACGCCCAAGTAAAAGGGCCAGACGCCCAACTAAAAAGGGCCAGACACCCAACTAAAAAGGTCCAGATGCCCAATTAAAAGGGCCAGACGCCCAACTAAAAAGGTCCAGATGCCCAATTAAAAGGGCCAGACGCCCAATTAAAGGGCAAGATGCCCAATTAAAGGGCCAGATGCCCAATTAAAAAGGGCCAGATGCCCAATTAAAAAGGGCCAGATGCCCAATTAAAAAGGGCCAGATGCCCAATTAAAGGGCAAGATGCCCAATTAAAGGGCCAGACGTCCAATTAAAAGGGCCAGATACCCAATTTGTTTGTTTTCTTCCAGACCTAAAAAAAAGGTCTTCAAATGTGATTTAACCATTGACATGGACTCAGAACATCCTATTATTTGTCTATGAACAATTGTAATTTTGAGAATTGACAAATAAAACCAAATCTAAAACTTGGTAAAAAAATTAAACTGAGAAAACTATTTGGGAAAATATAAAACAGAATTTGGGGGAAAATCTGAGATTTTATACACCCCTCCCTGCTTAGAGTTGTTTATTAACCATTATTTTACCAGGTATATTGACAGGAAACATAGTGCACTACCTTCTTTGTACACTAATAGAGTAGAAAGTAGTGCACTAAGGACCAGTGTAAGAGTTGCAGGGTAGAGGAGAAGATAAGAATGTTCCGATTTGAAAGCTGGAAAGAAATTAGTAGCTTGAGACTAAAGAGTCTCACCAAGACTGGCTTGAACTTCATGACACCAGTGGTAGGTACCCAGCTTAGTTTCTATGCAGAGGGGAATCAAAACCTAACAAATGAGAATGGATGGAAGGACGGACGGAGGGAGGGAGGGACTCTGACTGGTACGAGCCACTCTGGATGGAATGATTTGGCTACATCTGACCAGAGAACTGAGAGAACTCAAATGTTCCATTTTTATCTTGGGTCCTTCATCCATCCTACTAATAGAAGTTTTCTGCTGCCACACTGCCAAGCCTAATTAGGTTTCAATGTGAGTCTTTGTGTGTCCGAATAGAGGGGTTTCAGGGAAACAGAGAGGAAAAGAGAAAAATAGAGTCCTGTCGTCTGGTTGCCATCGTTGGAGAGGAGGGAAGTATAGACAACAGGGATATCTTTCTCCATTTATCAGAGACAGGCTGATTTCACTGTAACAGATCCACCTGGTTGTCATCGTTGGAGAGGAGGGAAGTATAGACAACAGGGATATCTTTCTCCATTTATCAGAGACAGGCTGATTTCACTGTAACAGATCCACCTGGTTGCCATCGTTGGAGAGGAGGGAAGTATAGACAACAGGGATATCTTTCTCCATTTATCAGAGACAGGCTGATTTCACTGTAACAGATCCACCTGGTTGCCATCGTTGGAGAGGAGTAACAGACCTGGTTGCCATCGTTGGATAGACAACAGGGATATCTTTCTCCATTTATCAGAGACAGGCTGATTTCACTGTAACAGATCCACCTGGTTGTCATCGTTG
The DNA here is from genome assembly GCF_034236695.1 of Oncorhynchus nerka. Classification (NCBI taxonomy): domain Eukaryota; kingdom Metazoa; phylum Chordata; class Actinopteri; order Salmoniformes; family Salmonidae; genus Oncorhynchus; species Oncorhynchus nerka. The sequence continues at coordinate 92,532,695 of NC_088397.1, read as the reverse complement.
GAGAGGAGGGAAGTATAGACAACAGGGATATCTTTCTCCATTTATCAGACACAGGCTGATTTCACTGGAACAGATCCACTTGGACATTCAAGCAGACTGAACATGTTTCTCAGGATATCTTTCTCCATTTATCAGACACAGGCTGATTTCACTGGAACAGATCCACTTGGACATTCAAGCAGACTGAACATGTTTCTCTATCTTTCCGTTGAAAAGGAGATTCAGAAACACTTTGTATCTAGTATTGTAGTGGGGCTGAAAACAACAAGAACCTCACAACAGTTCTATTCTATTCCTTGCAATCTAAAGAAGCACTGCAACAATTAAATATACTGAAGTACATTTTTTAAAATTGATTTAACTATGCAAGTCAGTTAAGAAAAAAATATTATTTACAATGACAGCCTACGGGTGGGTTAACTGCCTTGTTGAGGAGCCGAACGACATATTTTTACCTTGTCAGCTCGGGGATACGATCCAGCAACCTTTCGGTTGGCCCAATGCTTTAACCACTAGGCTACCTGCCGCCCCTTGCCTTAGAAGCCTACATGTTCTTAGAACCATCTAGAGATTTCTATAGAGCATACAGTTTGAAGTCGGGAGTTTACATACACCTTAGCCAAATACATGTAAACTCAGTTTTTCACAATTCCTGACATTTAATCCCAGTAAAAATTTCCTGTATTAGGTCAGTTAGGATCACCACTTTATTTTAAGAATGTGAAATGTCATAATAATAGTAGAGAGAAGGATTTTATTTCAGCTTTTATTTATTTCATCACATTCCCAGTGGGTCAGAAGTTTACAGATGTTTACACTCAATTCGTATTTGGTAGCATTGCCTTTAAATTGTTTCACTTGGGTGAAACGTTTCGGGTAGCCTTCACAACTTTCCCACAATAAGTTGGGTGAATTTTGTCCCATTCCTCCTGACAGAGCTGATGTAACTGAGTCAGGTTTGTAGGTCTCCTTGCTCGCACATGCTTTTTCAGTTCTGCCCCCCAAAAAATCTATAGGACTGAGGTCAGGGCTTTGTGATGGCCACTCCAATACCTTGACTTTGTTGTCCTTAAGACATTTTGCCACAACTTTGGAAGTATGCTTGGGGTCATTGTCCATTTGGAAGACCCATTTGTGACCAAGCTTTAACTTCCTGACAGATGTCTTGAGATGTTGCTTCAATATATCCACAATTTTCCATCATGATGCCATCTATTTTGTGAAGTGCACCAGTCCCTCCTGCAGCAAAGCACCCCCATAACATGATGCTGCCACCCCGTGCTTCACGGTTGGGATGTTGTTCTTCGGCTTGCAATCCTCTCCCTTTTTCTTCCAAACATAACGATGGTCATTATGGCCAAACAGTTATATTTTTGTTTCATTAGACCAGAGGACATTTCTCCAAAACGTATGATCTTTGTCCCCATGTGCAGTTGCAAACCGTAGTCTGGCCTTTTTATGGCGGTTTTGGAGCAGTGGCTTCTTCCTTGCTGAGCGGTCTTTGTCGATATAGGACTCGTTTTACCTGTTTCCTCCAGCATCTGCACAAGGTCCTTTGCTGTTGTTCTGGGATTGATTTGAGAAGGATCACGTCTCCTTCCTGAGCTGTATGACGGCTGTGTGGTCCCATGATGTTTATACTTGCATACTATTGTTTGTACAGATTAACGTGGTACCTTCAGGCCTTTGGAAATTGTTCCCAAGGATGAGCCAGACTTGTGGTCTACAATTTTTTTTCTGAGGTCTTGGCTGATTTATTTTGATTTTCCCACGATGTCAAGCAAAGAGGCAGTGAGTCTGATGGTAGGCCTTGAAATACATCCACAGGTACACTTCCAATTGACAGAAATGATGGCAATTAGCCTATCAGAAGCTTCTAAAGCCATGACATCATTTTCTGGAATTCTCCAAGCTGTTTAGTGTATGTAAACTTCTGACCCACTGGATTTGTGATACAGTGAATTATAAGTGAACTAAACTGTCTGTAAACAATTGTTGGAAAAATTACTTGTGTCATGCAAAAAGTAGAAGTCCTAACCGACTTGCCAAAACTATAGTTTGTTATTAACAAGAAATGTGTGGAGTAGTTGAACAATACGTTTTAATGACTCCAACCTAAGTATATGTAAACTAGTGTTAATGACTTCAACCTAAGTGTATGTAAACTAGTGTTAATGACTCCAACCTAAGTGTATGTAAACTAGTGTTAATGACTCCAACCTAAGTGTATGTAAACTAGTGTTAATGACTCCAACCTAAGTGTATGTAAACTAGTGTTAATGACTCCAACCTAAGTGTATGTAAACTAGTGTTAATGACTCCAACCTAAGTGTATGTAAACTAGTGTTAATGACTCCAACCTAAGTGTATGTAAACTAGTGTTAATGACTCCAACCTAAGTGTATGTAAACTAGTGTTAATGACTTCAACCTAAGTGTATGTAAACTAGTGTTAATGACTCCAACCTAAGTGTATGTAAACTAGTGTTAATGACTCCAACCTAAGTGTATGTAAACTAGTGTTAATGACTCCAACCTAAGTGTATGTAAACTAGTGTTAATGACTTCGACCTAAGTGTATGTAAACTAATGTTAATGACTCCGACCTAAGTGTATGTAAACTAGTGTTAATGACTCCGACCTAAGTGTATGTAAACTAGTGTTAATGACTCCAACCTAAGTGTATGTAAACTAGTGTTAATGACTCCAACCTAAGTGTATGTAAACTAGTGTTAATGACTCCAACCTAAGTGTATGTAAACTAGTGTTAATGACTCCAACCTAAGTGTATGTAAACTAGTGTTAATGACTCCAACCTAAGTGTATGTAAACTAGTGTTAATGACTCCAACCTAAGTGTATGTAAACTAGTGTTAATGACTCCAACCTAAGTGTATGTAAACTAGTGTTAATGACTTCAACCTAAGTGTATGTAAACTAGTGTTAATGACTCCAACAGTGAAGTAATAGTGTATGTAAATCTAGTGTTAATGACTCCAACCTAAGTGTATGTAAACTAGTGTTAATGACTCCAACCTAAGTGTATGTAAACTAGTGTTAATGACTCCAACCTAAGTGTATGTAAACTAGTGTTAATGACTCCAACCTAAGTGTATGTAAACTAGTGTTAATGACTCCAACCTAAGTGTATGTAAACTTCCGACTGTACATGTTCCTCAGAATCATCGAAATCAAATCAAATTTTATTGTTCACATACACATGATTAACAGATGTTATTGCGGGTGTAGCGAAATGCTTATGCTTCTAGCTCCAACAGTGAAGTAATATCTAATAAATTACACAACATATAGCCAATACACACACATCTAAGTAGGAATGAATTAAGACTATACATATGGACGAGCGATGTCAGAGCGGAAAGGTCTAAGATACAGTAGAAAAGCATAGAAAACAGTATATACATATCATATACATATCAGATATGTAAACAGTTACTGAAATGGTTACGAGTTACTGATATATACATATCAGATATGTAAACAGTTACTGAAATGGTTACGAGTTACTGATATATACATATCAGATATGTAAACAGTTACTGAAATGGTTACGAGTTACTGATATATACATATCAGATATGTAAACAGTTACTGAAATGGTTACGAGTTACTGATATATACATATCAGATATGTAAACAGTTACTGAAATGGTTACGAGTTACTGATATATACATATCAGATATGTAAACAGTTACTGAAATGGTTACGAGTTACTGATATATACATATCAGATATGTAAACAGTTACTGAAATGGTTACGAGTTACTGATATATACATATCAGATATGTAAACAGTTACTGAAATGGTTACGAGTTACTGATATATACATATCAGATATGTAAACAGTTACTGAAATGGTTACGAGTTACTGATATATACATATCAGATATGTAAACAGTTACTGAAATGGTTACGAGTTACTGATATATACATATCAGATATGTAAACATTATTAAAGTGACTAGTGATCCATTCCTTAAAGTGGCCAGTGATTTCTAGTCTAAGCCTACAAGCCAAATTTCTTTAGCCTCCTGAGGTTGAAGAGGCTCTGTTGCGTCTTCTTCACCACACTGTCTGTGTGGGTGGTCCATTTCAGTTTGTCAATGATGTGTACGCCAAGGAACTTGAATCTTTCCACCTTTTCCACTGTGGTCCCGTCGATGTAGATAGGTGGGTGCTCCATCTGCTGTTTCCTGTCCACGATCATCTCCTTTTTTTTGTTGACGTTGAGTGAGAAGTTGTTTTCCAGGCACCACACTACCAGAGCCCTCACCTCCTCCCTGTAGGCTGTCTCGTCATCGTTGGTAATCAAGCCTACTACTGTTGTGTCGCCTGCAAACTTGATGATTGAGTTGGAGGCAGGCTTGGCTACGCAGTCATGGGTGAACAGGGAGTACAGGAGGGGGCTGAGCACGCACCCTTGTGGGTCCCTAGTGTTGAGGATCAGCAGAGTGGATGTGATGTTCCTAGAGACTTCTATAGAGCCTACATGTTCTTAGAATCATCTAGACGTCTATAGAGCCTACTTGCTCTAGAATAATCTAGACTTCTATAGAGCCTACATGTTCTTAGAATCATCTAGACTTCTATAGAGCCTACATGTTCTAGAATCATCTAGACTTCTATAGAGTCTACATGTTCTTAGTATCATCTAGACTTCTATAGTCTACATGTTCTAGAATCATCTAGACTTCTATAGAGCCTACATGTTCTTAGAATCATCTAGACTTCTATAGAGTCGACATGTCCTTAGAATCATCTAGACTTCTAGAGTCTACATGTCCTTAGAATCATCTAGACTTCTATAGAGCCTACATGTTCTAGAATCATCTAGACTTCTATAGAGTCTACATGTCCTTAGAATCATCGAGACTTCTATAGTCTACATGTCCTTAGAATCATCTAGACTTCTATAGAGCCTACATGTTCTAGAATCAGATGTATGACTAATTTATGCAGAAATCCAGGTAATTCCAAAGGGTTCACCTATTTTTTCTTGCCACTGTACTACCATACCCTGTTCAAAGGCACTTCAATCTTTTGTCTTGCCGATTCACCATATGAATGGCACACATACAGAATCAATATCTGAACTGTCTCATGGATTAAAAATCCTTCTTTAACCTGTCTCCTCCCCTTCATCTACACTGAGGGATCATAGCTTTCACCTGGTCAGTCATGGAAAGAGCAGGTGTTCTTAATGTTTTGTATATTCAGTGTAGATATGACATGTTTAAATCAAATACTTGTGTTTATCACACGCACGCAAGCATGAATGTGTACACACACACACTCTATCATGGATCTGTGATTTGACACCCTAAAAATAATTAGACTACCATTAGACCACCAACAACCTAGATCTGACATCTGCTTGACGTTGGCTTTACTCTACAGCATTAGACCAACCATAACCTAGATCTGACATCTGCTTGACGTTGGCTTTACTCTACAGCATTAGACTACCATTAGACCAACCATAACCTAGATCTGACATCTGCTTGACGTTGGCTTTACTCTAGAGCATTAGACTACCATTAGACCAACCACAACCTAGATCTGACATCTGCTTGACGTTGGCTTCACTCTACAGCATTAGACTACCATTAGACCAACCATAACCTAGATCTGACATCTGCTTGACGTTGGCTTTACTCTACAGCATTAGACTACCATTAGACCAACCATAACCTAGATCTGACATCTGCTTGACGTTGGCTTTACTCTACAGCATTAGACTACCATTAGACCAACCATAACCTAGATCTGACATCTGCTTGACGTTGGCTTTACTCTACAGCATTAGACTACCATTAGACCAACCATAACCTAGATCTGACATCTGCTTGACGTTGGCTTTACTCTACAGCATTAGACCAACCATAACCTAGATCTGACATCTGCTTGACGTTGGCTTTACTCTACAGCATTAGACCAACCATAACCTAGATCTGACATCTGCTTGACGTTGGCTTTACTCTACAGCATTAGACTACCATTAGACCAACCATAACCTAGATCTGACATCTGCTTGACGTTGGCTTTACTCTACAGCATTAGACTACCATTAGACCAACCATAACCTAGATCTGACATCTGCTTGACGTTGGCTTTACTCTACAGCATTAGACTACCATTAGACCAACCACAACCTAGATCTGACATCTGCTTGACGTTAGCTTTACTCTACAGCATTAGACTACCATTAGACCAACCGTAACCTAGATCTGACATCTGCTTGACGTTGGCTTTACTCTACAGCATTAGACTACCATTAGACCAACCGTAACCTAGATCTGACATCTACTTGATGTGAGAAATAATCACTTTCTAGCGTAAATATTGTGGAGGAAATGAACGGCTGTACCCCGCCCTGTGTGTGTCTCTTCTCTTCTAAAAGTGCTTGGTGTTAGCATTCTTTTAGCCCGGCTGTCAGGGTGGATTTTCCCATATGCACAAAGGGCTCAAGGTTTGGTGTTTGGTACTAGGGCCTTTAACATGCGTTTGACAGGGCAGAAAGGATCCTGTGGACATAGGACTACACCCACAGCCTGGGAGACTCAGATAGCCATCATGGGACTAGGCAACACAATGCTGGAATAAGTGCTGGGTTCATGCATTTCAAACAGTTGGCATGTTTCACAATCAACCCCGACCGGTTTGGACCAGTTTCTGTGGTGTGGCCACCCTGGGACCAGTGTCTGTGGCCCTCGTGGAAAGACATGGACAGATAAATAGTTACCTAGTTAGGGCCTACAAGCTATGTCCTTACTACAGGAATTTTTCTCACGTGTTTAAAACAGGTAAAAATGACATAGGATTACATTTTAGAATTGAACAGGCCCTCCCCCACCACACACACACACACACACCTTAGTGTTGCTGGTGTGGTCCGTCTTCAACGGGACCTTCATCTGAAACACCCGGCCCACCACAGCAGACGAGTCGGGGATTCCTGACTCCCCCCCTGCTGCTCCTACTTCAGCCTGATAGACTGTAGCCGCCACCGGCTCCAAGGCCTCCACCTCCTGGAAGTCTGACAGTATGGAGGAGTGCATGGAGGCCTCCAGCTTCCCGGGTCCATCCTGCAGCATGTCCCCCATTACCTCCACCTGTCCCTGGACCATGGCTACCAGGACAGCCAGTAGTAGTACCACACTGGTTCTTCTCCCCAGACCAGGCATCCTCGCTCTAGCCTCCTCCGCCGGTCGACATTCTCCTCTCTGTTTATTGCACATTCTTTGTCTTTTGTTAACTCTCTCTCTCTCTCTCACAAAGGAGGAAGCCCACTGGAGAGGACAAGCATGCACCCCCAACCCCACACCGATGGACAAAGCTGATCCTCCCCGAGCCGACCTCCGCTTTTCTTTTCAATAAGGGCTCTCTCTCTCTCTCTCTCTCTGAGAGTCCCCTCTCCTTTTGTTTAGTGTTTCTCCTTTTCTTTTCTCCTCTACTTTCCTCCTGTTTCCCCTGTTCTTTTGTCAGAGCCACTTCAGTGGTTTGTAGATCCCATTGTCAAGTCAGCCTTTGAGACCTGTAGAAAGAGAAGAAACAGGGATTCACTAGGACATGGCTTTAAATACCAGCATTCTTCAAACTGCTAGACCGTTCAATATTTACAATCGTCAACTTAAAACCGTCGTAATTCTCTCTCTCAAGTTAGGTTAACTCTCTTTACACAAATCTCAATGTCAATAACATTCCAGGCAACGATGTGCAAGATTCTGTATCGTCAGTTCACAGGTGTATAACAACATAATCATATTAACATTCAAACGGAAAGAAACGACTTTCAACTCAAGGAAGAGGGGAGAAGGGGAGGAGAAGAGGGGGAGAGGAGAAGAGGGGAGGAGGACACAAAAAAGCATTTAACTCTCTCTCTCTACCCCATCTCGGTCTCGCTCTCCCCCGCTCTCTCTCCCCCTATCTATCTATCTATCTATCTATCTATCTCTATCTATCTATCTATCTATCTATCTATCTATCTATCTATCTATCTATCTATCTATCTATCTATCTATCTATCTATCTATCTATCTATCTATCTATCACTCTTTTTCCTCACCATATCTCTCTCTCTCCCCCTTTCTCTCTTTGAATTCCCCAAACCATAACTGCCAGAACAGGCCTATCATCCACTCTGCAGGGAGCAGCCACTCCAAAAGGCAGCAAGTCCCGGGCCCCTGCCTCCCTCCGACCGACTAGTGAGACGGGGTCAGGCCACAATACTAGCTCAGCTGAACTGGAGCCTTTCCTGGGAGTGCTGAGATGAATGCACTCATCCTCCATTGTCTGGGGCCTGGCTGGTAAGCTGAACTCACAGTTGTTATTCATACAGGTCTTTTGAGGGCAGAAGAGAGACAGAGAGAAAGAGCTACACTGATGAGGAGAGGCTGTGTAAAAGTAGGCTAGAGGGTGTGTGCGTCTGTGTGTAGGGTGTGTGGGGGGGGGGGGGGCAGCTCCACATCTGTATATAAAAAAGTTACTGATTTCCCTAGAGAGAGAGACCTGGAGAAAAGTCCCCTAAGCAAGCTGGTCCTGGGGCTCTGTTCACAAACACACCCCACAGAGCTCCAGGACAGCAAACACAATTAGACCCAACCAAATCATGTGAAAACAAAAACATAATTACTTGACACATTGAAAATAATTAACAAAAAAACAGAGCAAACTAGAATGCTATTTGGCCCTACACAGAGAGTACACAGTGGCAGAATACCTGACCACTGTGACTGACCCAAACTTAAGGAAAGATTTGAATATATACAGACTCAGTGAGCATAGCCTTGCTATTGAGAAAGGCCGCCGAAGGCAGACATGGCTCTCAAGAGAAGACAGGCTATGTGCTCACTGCCCACAAAATGAGGTGGAAACTGAGCTGCACTTCCTAACCTCCTGCCAAATGTATGACCATATTAGAGACACATATTTCCCACAGAGAATTTGAAAGCAAATCAAACATTGATAAATTCTCATAGCTGTTAGGCGAAATAACGCAGCATGCAATCACAGCAGCAAGAGTTGTGACCTGTTGCCACAAGAAAAGGGAAACCAGTGAAGGACAAACACCATTGTAAATACAACCCATATTTATGTTAATTGATTTCAAGACCAAGAGTATGTGGACACGTGCTCGTATAAAATCTCATTCCAAAATCATGGAAATTTGGATTTGTTCCCCTCTTTGCTGCTATAACAGCCTCCCCTCTTCTGGGAAGACATTCCACTAGATGTTGGAACATTGCTGCTATAACAGCCTCCACTCTTCTGGGAAGACTTTCCACTAGATGTTGGAACATTGCTGCTATAACAGCCTCCACTCTTCTGGGAAGACTTTCCACTACATGTTGGAACATTGCTGCTATAACAGCCTCCCCTCTTCTGGGAAGACATTCCACTAGATGTTGGAACATTGCTGCTATAACAGCCTCCACTCTTCTGGGAAGACTTTCCACTAGATGTTGGAACATTGCTGCTATAACAGCCTCCACTCTTCTGGGAAGACATTCCACTAGATGTTGGAACATTGCTGCAGGGACTTGGTTCCATTCAGCCACAAGAGCATTAGTGAGGTCGGGCATTGATGTTGGGTGATTATGCCTGGGTCACAGTCGGCCAATTAATCCCAAAGGTGTTAGATGGAGTTGAGGTCAGGGCTCTGTGCAGGACGGTCAAGTTCTTCCACACTGATTTCAACAAACCATTTCTGTATGGACCTCGCTTTGAAAGGGAGGGAGAAAGGGAGAAAGGGAGGGAGAGGGGAGGAGAAGGATGGAGAGGCGGAGAGGGGTGGGGAAGGAAAGGAGAAAAAAGGTGGAGAGGAGATAGAGGGAACAATAGGAGAGGAGTAAGGAGAGAGGTTAGAGAGAGGGACAGATGCTCTAGGGGCTTGATCACTCCTCAGAGGAGAGGAGAAAGGAGAGGTTAGAGAGAGGGACAGATGCTCTAGGGGGTTGATCACTCCCCAGAGGAGAGGAGAAAGTGATTCAGGTTAAACATAACTGGAGTCCTTTCTAAACAACACTAGATTACCATGTTGTTTCATCAGCACTGTTTACCAGTTTACTGCATGTAGCCACGGTTTCTAAGCTAATCAACAGACTGTAAATATTACATTTCACATCAGGTCAAAAACAGTGCAGACCTCAAGAAAATACCAGCAAAAAAAAAAATAATGTTATTTTAGGCAGAAAGTGACAAATACTACTAATGAATAATAATACCTATTATTAAAGAGAACAACCCGAAAAGAAGTAGCCTCTCCTGTCGCTGAAAAATACACGATAACTGCAGTGAAAACTCTATGCCTCGAAGATGGAACTATACAGCATTCCACATTCAGAATCCCCTGGCTGACCCTGATCACCTGTCATTGTTGATTGACAAGCATGAAGGTCTGTGGTCATGAAGGTACAAACCCTTTCTCCTCATTCAGAACGTCCATCCAGTATTCAGCCTGATGGAACAGGGACTTCAAATTCGCATCCCAAATCACACTCTTCTCCCGATATAGTGCACTACTTTTGACAAGGGGCCTGATAGGGAAGTAAGGACTCTGGTTAGAAGTAGTGCATTGTATAGTGAGCCATTTGGGACGCATGCCAGAACGGTTCTCCCTCTCCGGTAGACTGGCCGATAGATAAAGAGTTCCTTTCAGCACTCGGAGAAGTGAGGAGGGCTATTCAGAGGGTAAACGGTCCGTCATCACATCTCTTGATCAGCCGACCCGTCACCGAGACACCCCTGAGACCGTGTCATCTAAGATCGGCTAAAAAAAGACCCAGTCGTCAGAGAGGCATCGATGATCACCCTCCTCCCCCAAAATGTTTCAACGGATGCATCTGAAATGGTAACCTTATTCCCTTTGGACGGCAGGCAGCCTAGTGGGTAGAGTGTTGGGCCAGTAACCGAAAGGTTGCTGGATCAAATCCCTGAGCTGACAAGGTAAAAAAAAAATCTGTCATCTGCCCCTGAACAAGGCAGTTAACCCCCGGCAAGAAGTCATTGTAAATACGGTTTTTATTCTCAACTGACTTACCTAGTTAAATAAAGGTTACATTATGGTACACTTCCTGAGCCATATAAGGCCTGGTTAAGTAGTGTAGTACACTATACAGGTTCAGCCAAAGGCCTGAATCTGAGCTGGAAACGGTTAGTTACATTGGCCTGTGCAGGGGCATTTAGTGGGTCTGGACTGTAATGCATTGGTCATCATGTCTATGACCCGTGATTGAGAGGGCTTCCTGCTTCAGTTAAGTGTGTTTATTTAAATTTGTTCATCAGGGCTAATCTTTCTGCCATCCTATGTATAGGTTTCCGCTCCATACAGAGATCCTAGAAGGTTATCAATACTGTTACCCCAACATGATCATCATATAGAGGGCCTTGGTCCAGCCTATATAACAGTATGACCACAGCCTTGGTCCAGTCTATATGAACACAGCCTTGGTCCAGCCTATATAACAGTATGACCACAGCCTTGGTCCAGTCTATATGAACACAGCCTTGGTCCAGCCTATATAACAGTATTACCACAGCCTTGGTCCAGCCTATATAACTGTATCAACACAGCCTTGGTCCAGCCTATATAACAGTATGAACACAGCCTTGGTCCAGCCTATTTAACAGTATGACCACAGCCTTGGTCCAGCCTATTTAACAGTATGACCACAGCCTTGGTCCAGCCTATATAACAGTATGAACACAGCCTTGGTCCAGCCTATATAACAGTATGACCACAGCCTTGGTCCAGCCTATATAACAGTATCAACACAGCCTTGGTCCAGCCTATATAAGCATATGACCACAGCCTTGGTCCAGCCTATATAACAGTATGACCACAGCCTTGGTCCAGCCTATATAACAGTATCAACACAGCCTTGGTCCAGCCTATATAACAGTATGAACACAGCCTTGGTCCAGCCTATATAACAGTATGAACACAGCCTTGGTCCAGCCTATTTAACAGTATGACCACAGCCTTGGTCCAGCCTATATAACAGTATCAACACAGCCTTGGTCCAGCCTATATAACAGTATCAACACAGCCTTGGTCCAGCCTATATAACAGTATGAACACAGCCTTGGTCCAGCCTATATAACAGTATGAACAACTATTTAACAGTATGCACAGCCTTGGTCCAGCCCAGCCTATATAACAGTATCAACACAGCCTTGGTCCAGCCTATATAACAGTATCAACACAGCCTTGGTCCAGCCTATATAACAGTATCAACACAGCCTTGGTCCAGCCTATATAACAGTATCAACACAGCCTTGGTCCAGCCTATATAACAGTATCAACACAGCCTTGGTCCAGCCTATATAACAGTATGAACACAGCCTTGGTCCAGCCTATATAACAGTATCAACACAGCCTTGGTCCAGCCTATATAACAGTATGAACACAGCCTTGGTCCAGCCTATATAACAGTATGAACACAGCCTTGGTCCAGCCTATATAACAGTATGACCACAGCCTTGGTCCAGCCTATATAACAGTATCAACACAGCCTTGGTCCAGCCTATATAACAGTATGACCACAGCCTTGGTCCAGCCTATATAACAGTATCAACACAGCCTTGGTCCAGCCTATATAACAGTATGACCACAGCCTTGGTCCAGCCTATATAACAGTATCAACACAGCCTTGGTCCAGCCTATATAACAGTATCAACACAGCCTTGGTCCAGTCTATATAACAGTATCAACACAGCCTTGGTCCAGCCTATATAACAGTATCAACACAGCCTTGGTCCAGCCTATATAACAGTATCAACACAGCCTTGGTCCAGCCTATATAACAGTATCAACACAGCCTTGGTCCAGTCTATATAACAGTATGACCACAGCCTTGGTCCAGCCTATATAACAGTATCAACACAGCCTTGGTCCAGTCTATATAACAGTATCAACACAGCCTTGGTCCAGTCTATATAACAGTATGACCACAGCCTTGGTCCAGCCTATATAACAGTATCAACACAGCCTTGGTCCAGCCTATATAACAGTATGACCACAGCCTTGGTCCAGCCTATATAACAGTGGTCCAGCCTATATAACAGTGACCACAGCCTTGGTCCAGCCTATATAACAGTATCAACACAGCCTTGGTCTAGTCTATATAACAGTATGACCACAGCCTTGGTCCAGCTTGGTCCAGCCTATATAACAGTATCAACACAGCCTTGGTCCAGCCTATATAACAGTATGACCACAGCCTTGGTCCAGTCTATATAACAGTATAGCCTTGGTCCAGCCTATATAACAGTATGAACACAGCCTTGGTCCAGTCTATATAACAGTATGACCACAGCCTTGGTCCAGCCTATATAACAGTATCAACACAGCCTTGGTCTAGTCTATATAACAGTATGACCACAGCCTTGGTCCAGCCTATATAACAGTATCAACACAGCCTTGGTCTAGTCTATATAACAGTATCAACACAGCCTTGGTCCAGCCTATATAACAGTATCAACACAGCCTTGGTCCAGTCTATATAACAGTATGACCACAGCCTTGGTCAACACAGCCTTGGTCAGTCTATATAACAGTATGAACACAGCCTTGGTCCAGCCTATATAACAGTATCAACACAGCCTTGGTCCAGTCTATATAACAGTATCAACACAGCCTTGGTATCAACACAGTCTATATAACAGTATGAACACAGCCTTGGTCCAGCCTATATAACAGTATCAACACAGCCTTGGTCCAGTCTATATAACAGTATGACCACAGCCTTGGTCCAGTCTATATAACAGTATCAACACAGCCTTGGTCCAGTCTATATAACAGTATCAACACAGCCTTGGTCCAGTCTATATAACAGTATCAACACAGCCTTGGTCCAGTCTATATAACAGTATCAACACAGCCTTGGTCCAGCCTATATAACAGTATGAACACAGCCTTGGTCCAGTCTATATAACAGTATCAACACAGCCTTGGTCCAGCCTATATAACAGTATCAACACAGCCTTGGTCCAGCCTATATAACAGTATCAACACAGCCTTGGTCCAGTCTATATAACAGTATGAACACAGCCTTGGTCCAGTCTATATAACAGTATCAACACAGCCTTGGTCCAGTCTATATAACAGTATCAACACAGCCTTGGTCCAGCCTATATAACAGTATCAACACAGCCTTGGTCCAGCCTATATAACAGTATCAACACAGCCCTGGTCCAGCCTATATAACAGTATCAACACAGCCTTGGTCCAGCCTATATAACAGTATCAACACAGCCTTGGTCCAGCCTATATAACAGTATCAACACAGCCTTGGTCCAGCCTATATAACAGTATCAACACAGCCTTGGTCCAGTCTATATAACAGTATCAACACAGCCTTGGTCCAGTCTATATAACAGTATCAACACAGCCTTGGTCCAGTCTATATAACAGTATCAACACAGCCTTGGTCCAGCCTATATAACAGTATCAACACAGCCTTGGTCCAGTCTATATAACAGTATCAACACAGCCTTGGTCCAGTCTATATAACAGTATCAACACAGCCTTGGTCCAGTCTATATAACAGTATCAACACAGCCTTGGTCCAGCCTATATAACAGTATCAACACAGCCTTGGTCTAGTCTATATAACAGTATCAACACAGCCTTGGTCCAGTCTATATAACAGTATGAACACAGCCTTGGTCCAGTCTATATAACAGTATGAACACAGCCTTGGTCCAGTCTATATAACAGTATCAACACAGCCTTGGTCCAGTCTATATAACAGTATCAACACAGCCTTGGTCCAGTCTATATAACAGTATCAACACAGCCTTGGTCCAGTCTATATAACAGTATGAACACAGCCTTCCAGTCTATATAACAGTATCAACACAGCCTTGGTCCAGTCCAGTATCAACACAGCCTTGGTCCAGCCTATATAACAGTATCAACACAGCCTTGGTCCAGTCTATATAACAGTATCAACACAGCCTTGGTCCAGTCTATATAACAGTATCAACACAGCCTTGGTCCAGTCTATATAACAGTATCACCACAGCCTTGGTCCAGTCTATATAACAGTATCAACACAGCCTTGGTCCAGCCTATATAACAGTATCAACACAGCCTTGGTCCAGTCTATATAACAGTATCAACACAGCCTTGGTCCAGTCTATATAACAGTATCAACACAGCCTTGGTCCAGTCTATATAACAGTATCAACACAGCCTTGGTCCAGTCTATATAACAGTATCAACACAGCCTTGGTCCAGCAGCCCTGGTCTATATAACAGTATCAACACAGCCTTGGTCCAGTCTATATAACAGTATGAACACAGCCTTGGTCCAGTCTATATAACAGTATCAACACAGCCTTGGTCCAGCCTTGGTCCAGTCTATATAACAGTATCAACACAGCCTTGGTCCAGCCTATATAACAGTATCAGCCTATATAACAGTATCAACACAGCCTTGGTCCAGCCTATATAACAGTATCAACACAGCCCTGGTCCAGCCTATATAACAGTATCAACACAGCCTTGGTCCAGTCTATATAACAGTATCAACACAGCCTTGGTCCAGTCTATATAACAGTATCAACACAGCCTTGGTCCAGTCTATATAACAGTATGACCACAGCCTTGGTCCAGTCTATATAACAGTATCAGTCTATATAACAGTATGACCACAGCCTTGGTCCAGTCTATATAACAGTATCAACACAGCCTTGGTCCAGTCTATATAACAGTATGAACACAGCCTTGGTCCAGTCTATATAACAGTATCAACACAGCCTTGGTCCAGTCTATATAACAGTATCAACACAGCCTTGGTCCAGTCTATATAACAGTATCAACACAGTATCAACACAGTCCTTGGTCCAGTCTATATAACAGTATCAACACAGCCTTGGTCCAGTCTATATAACAGTATCAACACAGCCTTGGTCCAGTCTATATAACAGTATCAACACAGCCTTGGTCCAGTCTATATAACAGTATCAACACAGCCTTGGTCCAGTCTATATAACAGTATCAACACAGCCTTGGTCCAGTCTATATAACAGTATCAACACAGCCTTGGTCCAGCCTATATAACAGTATCAACACAGCCTTGGTCCAGTCTATATAACAGTATCAACACAGCCTTGGTCCAGTCTATATAACACAGCCTTGGTCCAGTCTATATAACAGTATCAACACAGCCTTGGTCCAGTCTATATAACAGTATCAACACAGCCTTTGGTATCAACACAGCCCAGTCTATATAACAGTATCAACACAGCCTTGGTCCAGTCTATATAACAGTATCAACACAGCCTTCCAGTCTATATAACAGTCAACACAGCCCAGTCTATATAACAGTATGAACACAGCCTTGGTCCAGTCTATATAACAGTATCAACACAGCCTTGGTCCAGTCTATATAACAGTATCAACACAGCCTTGGTCCAGTCTATATAACAGTATCAACACAGCCTTGGTCCAGTCTATATAACAGTATCAACACAGCCTTGGTCCAGTCTATATAACAGTATCAACACAGCCTTGGTCCAGTCTATATAACAGTATCAACACAGCCTTGGTCCAGTCTATATAACAGTATCAACACAGCCTTGGTCCAGTCTATATAACAGTATCAACACAGCCTTGGTCCAGTCTATATAACAGTATCAACACAGCCTTGGTCCAGTCTATATAACAGTATCAACACAGCCTTGGTCCAGTCTATATAACAGTCAACACATCAGTCTATATAACAGTATCAACAGCCTTGGTCCAGTCTATATAACAGTATCAACACAGCCTGGTCCAGTCTATATAACAGTATCAACACAGTCTATATAACAGTATCAACACATGAACACATAACAGTATCAACACAGCCTTGGTCCAGTCTATATAACAGTATCAACACAGCCTTGGTCCAGTCTATATAACAGTATCAACACAGCCTTGGTCCAGTCTATATAACAGTATCAACACAGCCTTGGTCCAGTCTATATAACAGTATCAACACAGCCTTGGTCCAGTCTATATAACAGTATCAACACAGCCTTGGTCCAGTCTATATAACAGTATGACCACAGCCTTGGTCCAGTCTATATAACAGTATCAACACAGCCTTGGTCCAGTCTATATAACAGTATCAACACAGCCTTGGTCCAGTCTATATAACAGTATCAACACAGCCTTGGTCCAGTCTATATAACAGTATCAACACAGCCTTGGTCCAGTCTATATAACAGTATCAACACAGCCTTGGTCCAGTCTATATAACAGTATGAACACAGCCTTGGTCTAGTCTATATAACAGTATCAACACAGCCTTGGTCCAGTCTATATAACAGTATGACACAGCCTTGGTCCAGTCTATATAACAGTATCAACACAGCCTTGGTCCAGTCTATATAACAGTATGAACACAGCCAGTATTGGTCCAGTCTATATAACAGTATCAACACAGCCTTGGTCCAGTCTATATAACAGTATCAACACAGCCTTGGTCCAGTCTATATAACAGTATCAACACAGCCTTGGTCCAGTCTATATAACAGTATGACCACAGCCTTGGTCCAGTCTATATAACAGTATCAACACAGCCTTGGTCTAGTCTATATAACAGTATGAACACAGCCTTGGTCCAGTCTATATAACAGTATCAACACAGCCTTGGTCCAGTCTAATAAAAACAGATTAAAGTACTGGAACTCCTGCTCTAAATTCCTTCTCTCAGGCTACTTCAGACTCCACGTCTCCTCTATCCTAGATTAACACCCATCTTCATTGCTTGGATGAATTTGTGTGTAAAACCAATAAAACAGGACAGAGCCAAGCCGTCCTCACAGCGAAGACGGAATTGACTAGTCCTTAAAGTCTTAAAAACCAAAGTTCAATAGTGACAAATGTTTTAGTGAAGATAAGACCACGTCCCACACCACCTGTGGTGCAGATCCACCCAGCTGCATTCTGGATCCTCTACCCTGAATCCATAGACAAATATCAGCCTACTTCCCATAACACTAACCGAACTGTTACTGTGAATCGTAAGAAGTCTTGGGGGGGAGGCATACGGTCTGAGGTAATATATTGGAAACATGACATCAACAGACTCCATCTATATCACTAAACCTAACATCAACAGACTCCATCTATATCACTAAACCTAACATCAACAGACTCCATCTCTATCACTAAACCTAACATCAACAGACTCCATCTCTATCACTAAACCCAACATCAGACTCCATCTCTATCACTAAACCTAACATCAACAGACTCCATCTCTATCACTAAACCCAACATCAGACTCCATCTCTATCACTAAACCTAACATCAACAGACTTCATCTCTATCACTAAACCTAACATCAACAGACTCCATCTCTATCACTAAACCTAACATCAACAGACTCCATCTCTATCACTAAACCTAACATCAACCGACTCCATCTCTATCACTAAACCTAACAACATCTCTATCACTAAACAACAGACTCCATCTCTATCACTAAACCTAACATCAACCGACTCCATCTCTATCACTAAACCCAACATCAACAGACTCCATCTCTATCACTAAACCTAACATCAACAGACTCCATCTCTATCACTAAACCTAACATCAACAGACTCCATCTCTATCACTAAACCTAACATCAACAGACTCCATCTATATAATTAAACCTAACATGACATCTCTACAAAGTCTATGCTGTTTCTATGGATATCAGGCTGGTAGTCTGGACCCCTAGTAGTCCCAGAGGAGGAGGAGATGACACCACAGGCCTATTTTGGCAAGCCACCCCATCCGCCAACCTACCCAGGGTTGTCTGTTTATGTAGCTACCATGCTAATCTAAGAAGGTTTACTGACAGTCTGACTGGAGAATATCTGACTGGGTCGTCTGTTTATGTAGCTACCATGCTAATCTAACCAGGTTTACTGACAGTCTGACTGGAGGATATCTGACTGGGTCGTCTGTTTATATAGCTACCATGCTAATCTAACCAGATTTACTGACAGTCTGACTGGAGAATATCTGACTGGGTTGTCTGTTTATATAGCTACCATGCTAATCTAACCAGGTTTACTGACAGTCTGACTGGAGAATATCTGACTGGGTTGTCTGTTTATATAGCTACCATGCTAATCTAACCAGGTTTACTGACAGTCTGACTGGAGAATATCTGACTGGGTTGTCTGTTTATGTAGCTACCATGCTAATCTAACCAGGTTTACTGACAGTCTGACTGGAGAATATCTGACTGGGTTGTCTGTTTATATAGCTACCATGCTAATCTAACCAGATTTACTGACAGTCTGATTGGAGAATATCTGACTGCAGCTATCATATCATTGGTGGAATTCCTCTACTAGCCAATGGGAAAGGTCCCTCCTGTCCTGTAAGGGCCCGGTCAACACACTTGTCCTTCAACGTCCCCCACTAAATCCAGACACAGCTGATACCTCTGCTATTAACACTAGACCCAGACACAGCTGATACCTCTGCTATTAACACTAGACACAGACACAGCTGATACCTCTGCTATTAACACTAGACACAGACACAGCTGATACCTCTGCTATTAACACTAGACCCAGACACAGCTGATACCTCTACAATGAATGGTGTCAGGCAGGCAGGCAGGCTAGGGAGAGAAGCAAGGAGCCAGAGGATAGGGACTGGGAGGAAGGGAGGCAGACTAGGGAGAGAAGAGAGGAGCCAGAGGATAGGGACTGGGAGGAAGGGAGGCAGACTAGGGAGAGAAGAGAGGAGGCAGAGGATAGGGACTGGGAGGAAGGGAGGCAGACTAGGGAGAGAAGCAAGGAGCCAGAGGATAGGGACTGGGAGGAAGGGAGGCAGACTAGGGAGAGAAGCGAGGAGCCAGAGGATAGGGACTGGGAGGAAGGGAGGCAGACTAGGGAGAGAAGCAAGAAGCCAGAGGATAGGGACTGGGAGGAAGGGAGGCAGACTAGGGAGAGAAGAGAGGAACCAGAGGATAGGGACTTGGAGGAAGGGAGGCTGACTAGGGAGAGAAGAGAGGAGCCAGAGGATAGGGACTGGGAGGAAGGGAGGCTGACTAGGAGAGAAGAGAGGAGCCAGAGGGTAGGGACTGGGAGGAAGGGAGGCAGGCTAGGGAGAGAAGCGAGGAGACAGAGGGTAGGGACAGGGAGGCAGACTAGGGAGAGAAGCGAGGAGCCAGAGGGTAGGGACTGGGAGGAAGGGAGGCAGACTAGGCTAGAGAAGAGAGGAGGCAGAGGATAGGGACTGGGAGGAAGGGAGGCTGACTAGGGAGAGAAGAGAGGAGGCAGAGGATAGGGACTGGGAGGAAGGGAGGCAGACTAGGGAGAGAAGAGAGGAGGCAGAGGATAGGGACCGGGAGGAAGGGAGGCTGACTAGGAGAGAAGAGAGGAGCCAGAGGATAGGGACTGGGAGGAAGGGAGGCAGACTAGGGAGGGAAGCAAGGAGCCAGAGGATAGGGACTGGGAGGAAGGGAGGCTGACTAGGGAGAGAAGAGAGGAGGCAGTGGATAGGGACTGGGAGGAAGGGGGGCAGACTAAAACAGGACCACAGAGAGAGAATGTGGAAGACAGAGAGGAAGGGAGGCTGACTAAAACAGGACCACAGAGAGAGAATGTGGAAGACAGAGGGCTATGCAGACTGGTGACAGGGCCAGGGAAGCGTCACGCCACAAAATCACTCAGACCATCTCCTCAAGGGAGATTAACCAAAATGTAGGGATAGTTTCCCAGATCCCGATTGAGACTCTACTCCTGGACTAAAAAGCTAAATGCTCAATGGAGAGTCTCCATCTAAAATAGATTTTACAGAACTAGGCCTAAACTGAATCTGTGGCAGGGAAATCAGCACTTAACTCCACAGGACAACTGACATGGTTTTAGAACACAACAAACAGGGGAAGGCTAAATTCTAATTCTAGCTCTACGGAGCATAATGTAGGAGGAGAGCATCCTTCTGGTTCTATGGAGCATAATGTAGGAGGAGAGCATCATTTTAGTTCTACGGAGCATAATGTAGGAGGAGAGCATCATTTTAGCTCTACGGGGCATAATGTAGGAGGAGAGCATCATTTTAGTTCTACGGGGCATAATGTAGGAGGAGAGCATCATTTTAGTTCTACGGAGCATAATGTAG
The DNA here is from genome assembly GCF_034236695.1 of Oncorhynchus nerka. Lineage (NCBI taxonomy): Eukaryota > Metazoa > Chordata > Actinopteri > Salmoniformes > Salmonidae > Oncorhynchus > Oncorhynchus nerka. The sequence continues at coordinate 92,511,547 of NC_088397.1, read as the reverse complement.
GAGGAGAGTATCATTTTAGTTCTACGGAGCATAATGTAGGAGGAGAGCATAATTTTAGTTCTACGGGGCATAATGTAGGAGGAGAGCATCATTTTAGTTCTACGGAGCATAATGTAGGAGGAGAGCATCCTTCTGGTTCTATGGAGCATAATGTAGGAGGAGAGCATCATTTTAGCTCTACGGAGCATAATGTAGGAGGAGAGCATCATTTTAGTTCTACGGGGCATAATGTAGGAGGAGAGTATCATTTTAGTTCTACGGAGCATAATGTAGGAGGAGAGCATCATTTTAGTTCTACGGGGCATAATGTAGAAGGAGAGCATCATTTTAGTTCTACGGAGCATAATGTAGGAGGAGAGCATCCTTCTGGTTCTATGGAGCATAATGTAGGAGGAGAGCATCATTTTAGCTCTACGGAGCATAATGTAGGAGGAGAGCATCATTTTAGTTCTACGGGGCATAATGTAGGAGGAGAGCATCATTTTAGTTGTACGGGGCATAATGTAGGAGGAGAGCATCATTCTGGTTCTATGGAGCATAATGTAGGAGGAGAGCATCATTTTAGTTCTACGGGGCATAATGTAGGAGGAGAGTATCATTTTAGTTCTACGGAGCATAATGTAGGAGGAGAGCATCATTTTAGTTCTACGGGGCATAATGTAGGAGGAGAGCATCATTTTAGTTCTACGGAGCATAATGTAGGAGGAGAGCATCCTTCTGGTTCTATGGAGCATAATGTAGGAGGAGAGCATCATTTTAGCTCTACGGAGCATAATGTAGGAGGAGAGCATCATTTTAGTTCTACGGGGCATAATGTAGGAGGAGAGTATCATTTTAGTTCTACGGAGCATAATGTAGGAGGAGAGCATCATTTTAGTTCTACGGGGCATAATGTAGAAGGAGAGCATCATTTTAGTTCTACGGAGCATAATGTAGGAGGAGAGCATCCTTCTGGTTCTATGGAGCATAATGTAGGAGGAGAGCATCATTTTAGCTCTACGGAGCATAATGTAGGAGGAGAGCATCATTTTAGTTCTACGGGGCATAATGTAGGAGGAGAGCATCATTTTAGTTGTATGGGGCATAATGTAGGAGGAGAGCATCCTTCTGGTTCTATGGAGCATAATGTAGGAGGAGAGCATCATTTTAGTTCTACGGGGCATAATGTAGGAGGAGAGCATCCTTCTGGTTCTAAGGAGCATAATGTAGGAGGAGAGCATCATTTTAGTTCTACGGAGCATAATGTAGGAGGAGAGCATCATTTTAGTTCTACGGAGCATAATGTAGGAGGAGAGCATCCTTCTGGTTCTACGGAGCATAATGTAGGAGGAGAGCATCCTTCTGGTTCTATGGAGCATAATGTAGGATGAGAGCATCATTTTAGTTCTACGGGGCATAATGTAGGAGGAGAGCATCCTTCTGGTTCTAAGGAGCATAATGTAGGAGGAGAGCATCATTTTAGTTCTACGGAGCATAATGTAGGAGGAGAGCATCATTTTAGTTCTACGGAGCATAATGTAGGAGGAGAGCATCATTCTAGTTCTATGGAGCATAATGTAGGAGGAGAGCATCATTCTAGTTCTACAGAGCATACTGAAGGAGGAGAGCATCCATCTAGTTCTACAGAGCACACTATAGGAGGGTGTAGGAGGAGAGCATCCATCTAGTTCTACAGAGCATACTATAGGAGGGTGTAGGAGGAGAGCATCCTTCCAGTTCTACAGAGAAAACTATAGGAGAGCATCCATCTAGTTCTACCGAGCATACTATAGGAGGAGAGCATCCATCTAGTTCTACAGAGCAAACTATAGGAGGAGAGCATCCATCTAGTTCTACAGAGCAAACTATAGGAGGAGAGCATCCATCTAGTTCTACAGAGCATACTATAGGAGGGTGTAGGAGGAGAGCATCCTTCCACCATATGTGTGCACCATAATGTGGTGTGTATCTCCATGCCAAGAAACTTAATAACAAGCTATTCTTAGCAGCACTCCAATGAGTCTGTGAATTATGAAGGAGAAAATGGGAGAGGATGGACCAGGCAGCGAATCTTGGAACACAAACACAATAAATTAACACAGTTGGTGGCGGAACTGTAGAACTGAGGAACTGTAGAACCGATGGAACTAGGCTATAGGAACAATATAACTGTTGTAACAACAACAGAATCTGATGGAAACTGCTGCTCATCTCACTAAACTGTGTTTCCAACCTGTTGGGGGTGTGTTTTTGTGTCTTGGGGGGGGTTTAAAGAACTGAAGACGTTACCGAGACTGTTCAGAAAATGGATCACTAGTGTGTTATTTTTCTTCTTGTAATCATGGCTTTGATATGGGAGATTCAACCTTCAACCTGCTCTGGTCTGTAAACAAGCAGGCCCTTATTCAACCTGACCTGTACATACCTTGGTCCCTGCATCAATACCCCGGTCACATCATTCCTCCTGAGTGAAAACATGAAGACAGGGGAAATGAAAATGTTTTCTCCTTCTAAAATTACTGCTTTGATATAAGAGATTAAACAACCTGCCCTGTAAATAACCTGAGGTTGCTACAGGTCCCTGTGTCAATAGCCTGGTCCTCTCATCCCTTCTGGGCTGAAAACATGTTACTACAGGTCCCTGTGTCAATAGCCTGGTCCTCTCATCCCTTCTGGACTGAAAGCCTGAAGACAGGGCATATGAAAGTAAGGGTGATAGTTGAGATGTGGGTGTGAGCCACCTTGACCTCCAGATTCAATAGGATGTGACAGCCACCTTGACCTCCAGATGAAATAGGATGTGACAGCCACCTTGACCTCCAGATGAAATAGGATGTGACAGCCATCTTGATCTCCAGATGAAATAGGACACTTTTGATTCATAGAATGAAGTTTAGACAGCTTGTGTTACTGAAGACTAGCAGCGGACATGTATTAAATGATCGTCTTAGAGAAGAGCAGGGGTTGTGTTACTGTTTTGTAAACCCACACTGGTCCCCTCTGAGCTTTGTTTAAAACACTTTATTATTGGGCTAATGTAATATGACAGGGGGCTATCAAATCTAAACAAAAGCCTTTGGAGATGGAAATAAAACAGTTAAAACACGTTTTCTATATTTGATCAAAATATACAAACTTGTATTGGTATTTAATATAGGTCCTAGTAGGGCCAGTATATGTATTGGTATTTAATATAGGTCCTAGTAGGGCCAGTAGATGTATTGGTATTTAATATAGGTCCTAGTAGGGCCAGTACATGTATTGGTATTTAATATGGGTCCTAGTAGGGCCAGTACATGTTTGATTTCTTATACATGAGGTTTTTGAATGTTGATATAGGCAAAAAAAAAAAAAGAAGGCTACCCAGGAATGAAAAATGTGGTTTCCAACAATCAAAACATGTTTTAATGTTGGATCAAACAGTCCAACATGCTGAGGTCATACTTCACGTTTTGTTCTTCTTCTCATAGGCCCTCGGGTTGAGTCTCCATTAGTGGTTTAGGCCATCAATGTGAAAGAGTCTACCCAGGCCTTTCACTTTAAGACACTCAAATTAGGTTTTAATTTGAGGCAAAGAAAAATGAAGTGTGGGAAACAGTCTTGGGAATAGAGTTGGAGTACTGAGAACACAACCAAACACGTGTTCGCTTTGATTAAAGCTGGACTAAAACCAGCAGTCAGCTTTTTCACTACTCTCTCTGCCACAATTATAGGGCTCATGGGGCGGTTGTGAAGTAGCGTGTGTTTCTCTCTCTCTCTGCCGATGATCACTCTCCTCTTCAAATCTCTGGAATTATATCACTGCAACGCTGCAGGAGAAGACAATAGAAGGAACAAAACAAGGCATGGAAGGAGGAAACAATGCAACGATTGTTAAAACCCTCAGAATGGGAAGGGAGCTGTGGATATTTACATTTAGCTGAATAAAGCCCTGAGAATGGGAAGGGAGCTGTGGATATTTACATTTATCTGAATAAAGCCCTCAGAATGGGAAGGGAGCTGTGGATATTTACATTTAGCTGAATAAAGCACTGAGAATGTGAAGGGAGCTGTGGATATTTACATTTAGCTGAATAAAGCCCTGAGAATGGGAAGGGAGCTGTGGATATTTACATTTAGCTGAATAAAGCCCTCAGAATGGGAAGGGAGCTGTGGATATTTACATTTAGCTGAATAAAGCCCTCAGAATGGGAAGGGAGCTGTGGATATTTACATTTAGCTGAATAAAGCCCTCAGAATGGGAAGGGAGCTGTGGATATTTACATTTAGCTGAATAAAGCCCTCAGAATGGGAAGGGAGCTGTGGATATTTACATTTAGCTGAATAAAGCCCTCAGAATGGGAAGGGAGCTGTGGATATTTACATTTAGCTGAATAAAGCCCTCAGAATGGGAAGGGAGCTGTGGATATTTACATTTGGCTGAATAAAACCCTCAGAATGGTAAGGTAGCTGCGGATAATTACATTTAGCAGAAATTAGAATACTTCATGTCTAGTTCTCCCTGAGATGGGCCTCTCCTGGGCACGTAGTGGAGATACTGTTACACAGCCTGACACACAAGAGCAGAGTAGGACCTGGGAGCCAAAGGCAGGGTGGCACCAGACAAATAGGAGGACACAGGCTATGTGGATCTTAACTTTAAACATGAAGAGATACTGTGACACAGACTGACACCCACAGTTAGGAGCAGAGCATAGGACTGGCTGACTCCTGCACAGAGAGAGGAAGACATTGGGTTGTGATACAGGAAGAAGAGCCAGGAGCACAGTAGAGGGGTACAGATACTAGATAAATAGGAGAACACACGCAGGGCTGGCGGGGTTGTATCTTATCTAATTAGACAAAGAGGAGTATCCTACACAGCAAGCTGTGTGCCAATGTTAATTTAAACATGTGGGGGGGTGGTCTAGCGAACTTCAATCAAATAGGAGCACACAGGGCTAGCCTAATGTATATGTACAGCAACCAAGAGCAACGTTAGGGTTTTTACTGTGTTTAACCTTGACAGCTAGCGCGGGCTAGGCTATATGTATACACATCCTACACACCCCAAAAAAATGAATGGTTCGACACAGTGCCAAACAAGCGTTCTTTGGCATGTAACCATAGCGGAACCCGTTTTGGTACTAGCCTATAAGGAGACGTTTTTTGAAGGTTCTAGAGTGCATTCAGAAAGCATTCGGACCCCTAGACTTTTTCCAACATTTTATTATGTTGCAGCCTTACTCTAAAATGTATTAAATTGTTTGTTTTTTTCCCCACATCAATCTACACACAATACCCATAGTTAAGCAAAGCAAAAACAGATAAAAAATAAATAAAATGAAAATAAGACATTTACATGAGTTTTCAGACCCTTTGTACTTTGTTGAAGCACCTTTGGCAGTGATTACAGCCTCAAGGCTTCTTGGTTATGATGCTAGGAGCTCGGCACAACTGTATTTGGGGAGTTTCTCCCATTCTTCTCTGCAGATCCTCTAAAACTCTGTCAGGTTGAATGGGTAGCGTTGCTGCACAGCTATTTTCAGGTCTCTCCAGAGATGTTGAATTGGTTTCAAGTCCGGGTTCCAGCTGGGCCACTCAAGGACATTCAGAGACATTCAGAAAAAAACATCCCCACAGCATGATGCTGCCACCACCATGCTTCAGTGTCACGACGCCACTCCTGCATCGTCTTTGCTGTGTGCTTGGTGTCGTCCTGTCTGAGGTTATGAAAGCTCTGGAGCAGGTTTTCATCAAGGATCTCTCTGTACTTTGCTCTATTCATCTTTCCCTTGATCCTGACTAGTCTCCCAGTACCTGCCGCTGAAAAACATCCCCACAGCATGATGTTGCCACCACCATACTTCACCATAGGGATGGTGCCAGGCTTCCTACAGACGTGATGCTTGTCATTCTGGCCAAAGAGTTCAATCTTGGTTTTATCAGACTAGAGAATCATGTTTCTCATGGTCTGAGAGCCTTTAGGTGCCTTTTGGCAAACTCCAAGCGGGCTGTCTTGTGCCTTTTACTGAGGAGTGGCTTCCATCTTGCCACTCTACCACAAAGGCCTGACTGGTGGAGTGCTGCAGAGATGGTTTTCCTTCTGAAAGGTTCTCCCATCTCCACAGATGAACTCTGGAGCTCTGTCAGAGTGACCATCGGGTTCTTGGTCACCTCCCTGACCAAGGCCCTTCTCCTCCGATTGCTTAGTTTGGCCGGGCAGCCAGCTCTAGGAAGTCTTGGTGGTTCCAAACTTCTTCCATTGAATCATGATGGAGATCACTGTGGGCATGGGGACCTTCAATGCTGCAGAAATGTTTTGGTACCCTTCCTCGACACAATCCTGTCTCGGAGCTCTATGGACAATTCCTTCAACGTCATGGCTTGATTTTTGCTCTGACATGCACTGTCAACTGTGGGACCATATATAGACAGGTGTGTGCCTTTCCAAATCATGTCCAATCAATTGAATATACCACAGGTGGACTCCAATCAAGTTGTAGAAACATCAAGGATGATCAATGGAAACAGGATGCACCTGAGCTCCATTTCGAGTATCATAGAAAAGGGTCTGATTACTTACGTAATTAAGGTATTTCTATTTTTTCTATTTAATAAATTAGCAAACATTTCTAAAAACCTGTTTTCGCTTCGTCATTATGGGGTATTGTGTGTAGAATGATTAGGGAAAACATTTATCAAATATACATTTTAGAGTAAGTTTGTAACGTAACAAAATGTGGAAAAAAGTCAAGGGGTCTGAATACTTTCAGAATAAAAAAGGACCAAAAAAGGGTTCCATTATGGTTCCAACCCTTTTTGGGGCTATATAGAACCCTTTTTATGGTTCTTTATAGAACCTTTATTGAGAATAGTTCTATAAAAGACTGAGAAACAATCGCAAAGGTTCTTTTTAGAACCATACAGGTTGTTTTTTTAAATTCTGTTTTAATAGCCATAATGTATAGTTAAAATTCCCTAGGTTTTAATATTGTGTTTGTTAACATGTTGAATCAGGAGAGAATTGAGAACTACTGACACAACCGTTGTCAATTGACACAAGGCCATACAAGAGTGTTTCACAAGACACTGGCCATGATCACATATAACATGTAATAACAACAGATTAGATCCACTTGAATGAGAAAACCACGGCCCAAAACAGTATAATCACCCGCCGCTACATTTGAATTATCACTAAAAAAGGAAATAACCCTTTTTTTTTAAACTGCAAAGAACCATTGAGGGGCTCCAAGGGTTCTTTAGGGTCCCTACGGTTACACATAGAAGCATCACCCTTCCAAAGAACCATTGAGGGGCTCCAAGGGTTCTTTAGGGTCCCTACGGTTACACATAGAAGCATCACCCTTCCAAAGAACCATTGAGGGGCTCCAAGGGTTCTTTAGGGTCCCTACGGTTACACATAGAAGCATCACCCTTCCAAAGAACCATTGAGGGGCTCCAAGGGTTCTTTAGGGTCCCTACGGTTACACATAGAAGCATCACCCTTCCAAAGAACCATTGAGGGGCTCCAAGGGTTCTTTAGAGTCCCTACGGTTACACATAGAAGCATCACCCTTCCAAAGAACCATTGAGGGGCTCCAAGGGTTCTTTAGGGTCCCTACGGTTACACATAGAAGCATCACCTTTCCAAAGAACCATTGAGGAACCCTCATTTTTAGTGTGTAATTTAAACATGTAACAAGGCATAAAATGAACATGATGCTGCCCAACGGTCAAGTTTCTGAAGATTACAGGACTAGGACCACTAGGGATATCCACTGAGCTGCTTAGTTTAGGCTAATTCGTGACAACCTTGAATAGGGCAGAGGGTCTAAGCAGGACCCAATCCTTGAATAATACACACAGACAACACTAGAATAGGCTAGATCTCAATGGAGTATTCTATAAAGACAATGGAAAGAAAAATGCCTCATTCAACGCCTTCAATGTTACATATCGTCAATGTAATATTCAAGCAAGCGATGGGAAGAAAAACGCATTGTTAAAATTATTCTTGTTGAAATAGGCTGCAGTACATATCAAAAATGCAATATTCCAGAGCGCCAAGGCAACGGAAGAAAAATGGCAATTTCAGCTGATTTGTTTCTCCATTGAGACGATATGACGGCTGCCATGACAACAGACATACAGTCATCTAGATCTCCTCAATGTGAGATATGACGGCTGCCATGACAACAGACATAGTCATCTAGATCTCATCAATGTGAGACATGACGGCTTCCATGACTACAGACATAGTCATCTAGATCTCATCAATGTGAGACATGACGGCTGCCATGACAACAGACATACAGTCATCTAGATCTCATCAATGTGAGACATGACGGCTGCCATGACTACAGACATACAGTCATCTAGATCTCCTCAATGTGAGACATGACGGCTGCCATGACTACAGACATAGTCATCTAGATCTCCTCAATGTGAGACATGACGGCTGCCATGACTACAGACATACAGTCATCTAGATCTCATCAATGTGAGATATGACGGCTGCCATGACAACAGACATAGTCATCTAGATCTCATCAATGTGAGAAATGAGTATCTAGGATCAGCTAGACACAGTATCTAGGATCAGCTAGTTACAGTATCTAGGATCAGCTAGACACAGTATCTAGGATTAGCTAGGAACCGCTAGTTACAGATTCTAGGATCAGCTAGTTACAGATTCTAGGATCAGCTAGCTACAGTGTCTAGGATCAGCTAGTTACAGAGTCTAGGATCAGCTAGTTACAGAGTCTAGGATCAGCTAGTTACAGATTCTAGGATCAGCTAGTTACAGATTCTAGGATCAGCTAGTTACAGATTCTAGGATCAGCTAGTTACAGAGTCTAGGATTAGCTAGGATCAGATAGTTACAGTATCTAGGACTAGCTAGGATCAGATAGTTACAGTATCTAGGACAAGCTAGGATCAGCTAGTTACAGTATCTAGGATCAGCTAGTTACAGAGTCTAGGATCAGCTAGTTACAGAGTCTTGGATTAGCTAGGATCAGATAGTTACAGTATCTAGGACAAGCTAGGATCAGCTAGCTACAGTGTCTAGGATCAGCTAGCTACAGTGTCTAGGATCAGCTAGTTACAGAGTCTAGGATCAGCTAGTTACAGTATCTAGGATCAGCTAGTTACAGTATCTAGGATCAGCTAGTTACAGTATCTAGGATCAGCTAGTTACAGTATCTAGGATCAGCTAGTTACAGATTCTAGGATCAGCTAGTTACAGATTCTATGATCAGCTAGTTAGATATTCTATGATCAGCTAGTTACATATTCTATGATCAGCTAGTTACATATTCTATGATCAGCTAGCTACAGAGTCTAGGATCAGCTAGTTACAGAGTCTAGGATCAGCCAGTTACAGTATCTCAGAGCAGCTAGTTACATTATCTTGGATCAGCTGTGTTACAGTGTCTAGGATCAGCTGTGTTACAGTGTCTAGGAACAGCTAGTTACTGTATCTCAATACAGAAGTGGTCAGATGATGCGGATGCAATGCCACGGGACTATTTTTCTAGCACAGACTGGAAAATGTTCCGCGATTCATCCAATGGCATTGAGGAGAACACGGCCTCAGTCAATGGCTTCATCGAAGATGTCGTCCCCACAGTGACAGCATTTCCCAACCAGAAGCCATGGATTACAGGTAAAATCCGCACCGAGCTAAAGTCTAGAGCTGAAGCTTTCAAGGAAGGGAACAATAAATCGGGACGCTTATAAGAAATCTGCCCTCCGACAAACCCCTCCGACAAACCATGGCAAAGTGTCAATACAGGACTGCTACACCGGCTTTGACGCTCGTCAGATGTAGCAGGGTTTGAAAAATATTACAGACTACAAAGGGTAACCCAGCCGCGAGCTGCACAGTGGTGCGATTCTACCAGATGAGCTAAATGTCTTTTATGCTCACTTCGAGGCAAGCAATACTGCAGCATGCATGAGAGCACCAGCTGTTCCGGATAACTGCGTGATCACGCTCTCCGTAATCTATGTGAGCAAAAGCCGTGGAGCCAGAAGGATTACCAGGACGTATATTCAAAGCATGTAAGGACCAACTAGCAAGTGTCTTCACTGCCATTTTCAACCTCTCCCTGACCGAGTCTGTAATACCTACATGTTTCAAACAGACCACCATAGTTCCTGTGCCGGAAAATCTAGACCCACTCCAATTCACATACCGCCACAATAGATCCACAGAGGATGCAATCTCAATCGAACTCCACAATGCCCTTTCCCACCTGGACAAAGGAACACCTATGTGAGAATGCTGTTCATTAACTACAGCTCAGCGTTCAACACCATAGTTCCCACAAAGCTCATCACTAAGCTAAGGACCCAGGGACAAAACACCTCCCTCTGCAACTGGATCCTGGACTTCCTGAAGGGCCGTCCCCAGGGATTAAGGGTAGGTAACAACACATCTGCCGCACTGATCCTCAACACTGGGGCCCCACAGGGCTGCGTGCTTAGTCCCCTCCTGTACTCCCAGTTCACCCACAACTGCATGGCCAAGCAAGACTCCAACATTAAGTTTCCTGACGACCCAACAGTGGTAGGCCTGATCACCATCAACGATGAGACAGCCTATAGGGAGGAGGTCAGATACCTGGCAGTGTGGTGCCAGGACAACAACCTCTACCTCAACGTGATCAAGACAAGCAGCTGATCGTGGACTACAGGAAAAGGAGGGCCGAACAGTCCCTCCATTAACATCGGCAGGGCTGAAGTGGAGCGGGTCGAGAGTTTCAAGTTCCTTGGTGACCACATCACCAACAAACTATCATGGTCCAAACACACCAAGACAGTTGTGAAGAGGGCACGACAACACCTTTTCCCCCTCGGGAGACTGAAAAAATTTGGCATGGGTCCCCAGATCCTCAAAATGTTCTACAGCTGCACCATCGAGGACATCCTGATAGGTTGCATCACCGCCTGGTATGGCTACTGCTCGGCATCTGACCATAAGGCACTACAGAGGGTAGTGGATACGGTCCAGTACATCACTGAGGCCAAGCTTCCTGACATCCAGGACCTCTATAACAGGCGGTGTCAGAGTATGACACAAAATATTGTCGAAGACTCCAGTATGCACTGTTCTCTGCTACCGCAAGGCAGGTTTTTCCGGAGCGCCAAGTCTTGGACCAAAAGGCTCCTTAACAGTGACCCCCAAGCCATAAGACTGCTGAACAATTCATCAAATGCCCCCCCACCTGTTTATCATCAATGCATAGTCACTTTACAAATTACCTTGACTAATCTGTACCCCGGCACATTGACTTGGCACCGGTACCCCCTGTATATAGCCTCGTCGTAGTTTTGTCATTTTATTTTAGAATTATATATTTTTTTCACTTTAGTTTATTTAGTAAATGTTTTCTTAACTCCATTTCTTTAACTGCATTGTTGGTTAAACATTTCACAATAACACCTGTTATCGTTATCTACACCTGTTGTATTCCACGCATGTGACAAATACAATTTGATTTGAAATGTTGTAGGCCTAAGACCTAATCAAATGATCCATCTAATCAATAATCACATTCCGATAGTAGGACCGAATTGGAAAAAAATACAATCTTGAAAGAGTGAACAAACTATTACATCCCCAAATATATATGTGTCTGTGTGTGTGTCCTGCCAACTGCCCCCAGCTGTCTGTCTGTCTCAGCATTGAGGGCATGGCTGGTGGTCCTTTGACCACACACACACACACATACACATACACACACAGTTGGTAGGAGACAGTTGGTTGACAGCTGGCCTCTTCTGTCACAGCAGGCACAGCCTCCCGCCAAGCACCACTACCCCCCAGACAACGCCCCTACGGCTGGCTAAAGCACCCTGATACACCCTGCTAAACCCTAGCTAACCTCACATCTAGAACACTGATACACCCTGCTAAACCCTAGCTAACCTCACATCTAGAACACTGATACACCCTGCTAAACCCTAGCTAACCTCACTAGAACACTGACACACCCTGCTAAACCCATGCTAACCTCACTAGAACACTGATACACCCTGCTAAACCCTAGCTAACTTCACATCTAGAACACTGATACACCCTGCTAAACCCTAGTTAACCTCACTAGAACACTGGTACACCCTGCTAAACCCTAGCTAACCTCACTAGAACACTGATACATCCTGCTAAACCAGAGCTAACCTCACATCTAGAACACTGATACACCCTGCTAAACCCTAGCTAACCTCACTAGAACACTGACACACCCTGCTAAACCCATGCTAACCTCACTAGAACACTGACACACCCTGCTAAACCCTAGCTAACGTCACATCTAGAACACTGATACACCCTGCTAAACCCTAGCTAACCTCACTAGAACATTGGTACACCCTGCTAAACCCAAGCTAACCTCACATCTACAACAATGATACACCCTGCTAAACCCTAGCTAACCTCACTAGAACACTGACACACCCTGCTAAACCCATGCTAACCTCACTAGAACACTGACACACCCTGCTAAACCCTAGCTAACGTCACATCTAGAACACTGATACACCCTGCTAAACCCTAGCTAACCTCACTAGAACATTGGTACACCCTGCTAAACCCAAGCTAACCTCACATCTACAACAATGATACACCCTGCTAAACCCTGATCAACTCAAATCTGGAGCAGCTCACTGCTGAAATTCTTTCAATCCTTTAAGATATTGAATTTCCTTACATGACCAGCATGACCGAGAACAACTCTGCGTCCTACAGCAATAGCTGTAATCATAGGACAACTATGATTTCACAATAATTACACCATGACCAAATTTCTACGTGTGGCCTAACCTATCACTGTAACAGACATTCCGCATAGCTTCCGGTCCCTTACCTGCTTGCCATACAGAATGCTGGTGTAGGTGTTACAAGTTCCTCAGCAGCAGACACACACCCTGGCCTGGCTGTCACAACCATTGAGCAAGGACAGATGGCAGGGTGATTATACATCACTGTTTCCCCAGGCTCCAGGTCTGTAAATCCTCTTCTTACTCTCTTATCAGAGTCATAATACTGTACAAGAAACCAGCCCACCCCAGCCTGGCCGGGCCCAGGTGACAGTCTACCCTCTCCTCCCATCTACCCTCTCCTCCCATCTACCCTCTCCTTAAATCCACCCTCTCCTTAAATCCACCCTCCCCTTAAATCCACCATCTATCTACCCTCTCGTCCCATCTACCCTCTCCTATATCTACAGGAGCAGCAGCCGAGAAAGCAGCATGTCACTTTTCCTTTGGCCAAGAGGATGACAATGGCAGTGAGCAGCATTGCGCACAGGCTCCCCTGGCATCCCTGGCATCACTGGCTCTCCTGGCATCACTGGCATCACTGGCTCCCCTGGCATCACTGGCTCCCCTGGAATCACTGGCTCCCCTGGCATCACTGGCATCACTGGCATCACTGGCTCCCCTGGCATCACTGGCTCCCCTGGCATCACTGGCTCCCCTGGCATCACTGGCTCCCCTGGCATCCCTGGCTCCCCTGGCATCCCTGGCCCCTGGCATCCCTGGCTCCCCTGCCCCTCTTGACCTTGACAGGTCGTCATTGTAAATCATATATTTTTGACCTGCCTAATCAAAGCCATCTAAAAAAATATATAATATAGATTAAAAACAGCACATGTAAACCAACCAGGTGGGAGGCTTTCTGCTAAAATAACTGTATAAAAACAACAGTTCTGTGTTAGAACTGTTGTTTTTAGACCTTGATATTAGATAGTACTAACACAGAACTGTTGTTTTTACACCTTGATATTGGATAGTACTAACACAGAACTGTTGTTTTTACACCTTGATATTGGATAGTACTAACACAGAACTGTTGTTTTTACACCTTGATATTGGATAGTACTAACACAGAACTGTTGTTTTTACACCTTGATATTGGATAGTACTGTGTTAGTACTATCCAATATCAAGGTCTAAAAACAAATCAAGAGGAAAGGTTTTGGACATGGAGGAGTGAAGAGGCCTGGAGAAAAACATCTGAGTCTACGAATGGATGGATTACTGAAACTTCAAAGGCTCTCTCTCTCTCTCTCTCTCGTTTTCAAATTCTTTGTGGGTCTGTGAAATCTGAGGGAAATATGTCTCTCTAATATGGTCATACATTTGGCAGGAGGTTAGGAAGTGCAGCTCAGTTTCCACCTCATTTTGTGGGCAGTGAGCCCATAGCCTGTCTTCTCTTGAGAGCCATGTCTGCCTTCGGCGGCCTTTCTCAATAGCAAGGCTATGCTCACTGAGTCTGTACATAGTCAAAGCTTTCCTTAAGTTTGGGTCAGTCACAGTGGTCAGGTATTCTGCCACTGTGTACTCTCTGTTTAGGGCCAAATAGCATTCTAGTTTGCTCTGTTTTTTTGTTAATTCTTTCCAATTTGTCAAGTAATTATCTTTTTGTTTTCTCATGATTTGATTGGGTGTAATTGTGCTGCTGTCCTTGGGCTCTGTGGGGTGTGTTTGTGTTTGTAACAGAGCCCCAGGACCAGCTTGCTTAGGAGGCTCTTCTCCAGGTTAATTTCTCTGTAGGTGATGGCATCGTTGGAATGTTGGGGAATCGCTTCCTTTTAGGTGGTTAGCGAATTTAACGTCTCTTTTCTGGATTTTGACAATTAGCGTTTATCGGCCTAATTCTTCTCTCCATGCATTATTTTGTGTTTTACGTTGTACACTGAGGATATTTTTGCAGAGTTCTGCAAGCAAGTTTCAATTTGGTATTTGTCCCATTTGGTGAATTCTTGGTTGGTGAGCGGACCCCAGACGTCACAACCATATAATGGCAATGAGTTCTACAACTGATTCAAGTACTTTTAGCCATATCCTAATTGTATGTTCCTTTTGATGCCTTGTCTTTCAGATCGTTCACAGATTTGTGGAAGATAAATGTGGCGCTGATGTTTAGACTAAGGTAGGTACAGTTTTTTGTGTGCTCTAGGGCAACGGTGTCTAGGTGGAATTTTGTATTTCTTAACCTGGGCAACTGGACCTTTTTTTGGAACACCATTATTTTAACAGAATTTGTGCAGAAGATCTTGGTGCTGCTGTAGGCCCTCCTTGGTTGAGGACAGAAACAGCAAACAGTAGACATTTGACTTCAAAGTCTACTAGGGAGAGGCCGGGTGCGGCAGACTGTCCCAGTGGCCGGGTGCGGCAGACTGTCCCAGTGGCCGGGTGCGGCAGACTGTCCCAGTGGCCGGGTGCGGCAGACTGTCCCAGTGGCCGGGTAAAGGCAGACTGTCCCAGTGGCCGGGTAAAGGCAGACTGTCCCAGTGGCCGGGTAAAGGCAGACTGTCCCAGTGGCGGCAGACTGTCCCAGTGGCGGCAGACTGTCCCAGTGGCGGCAGACTGTCCCAGTGGCCGGGTGCGGCAGACTGTCCCAGTGGCCGGGTGCGGCAGACTGTCCCAGTGGCCGGGTGCGGCAGACTGTCCCAGTGGCCGGGTGCGGCAGACTGTCCCAGTGGCCGGGTGCGGCAGACTGTCCCAGTGCGCTCGCCAATTGATTGATTTATACACTGGAAAGTACTCAGACATCGACTTCTTTTTGCGAAAAATTGTAATATCACATTTCCTTAAGTATTCAGAGCCTTTACTCAGTACTTTGTTGAAGCACCTTTGGCAGCGAATACAGCATCGAGTCTTCTTAGGTATGACTCTACAAGCTTGGCACACTTGTATTTGGGGAGAGTTTCTACCATTCTTCTCTGCAGATTCTCTCAAGTTCTGTCAGGTTGGATGGGGAGCATTGCTGCAAAGCTATTTTCAGGTCTCTCCGGAGATGTTCGATCGGATGTTTAGGGTGTTTATGGTTGGATAGGTTACTCAAATCCTTTCTCAGGTTTTTGCTTTCTTCATCAAACCGGTGGTCAATGTTGTTTTTATTAGGTTGTCTTAGGTAGTCTAACTAAAATTATTACATTTGACAGGGAAGCTGATCGGTCAAAAACACCACATTACCAAAAATATGTGGACACCTGCACATCAAAATCATGGACATTAATATGGAGTTGGTCCCCCCTTTGCTGCTATAACAGCATCCACTCTTCTGGGAAGGATTTCCACTAATGTTGGAACATTGCTGCGGGAACTTGCTTCCATTTAGTCAAAAGAGCATTAGTGAGGTTGGGCACTGATTAGGTCTGGCTCGCAGTCGGCATTCCAATTCATTCCGAAGGTGTTAGATGGGGTAGAGGTCAGGGATCTGTACAAGCTAGTCAAGTTATTCCACAGAGATCTCGACAAACCATTTCTGTATGGACCTTGCTTTGTGCACGGGGACATTGTCATGTTGAAATGGGAAAGGGCCTTCCCCAAACTGTTTCCACAAAATTGGAAGCACCGAATTGTTTAGAATGTCATTGTATGTAGTAGCATTAAGATTTCCCTTCACTGGAACTAAAGTGGCCTAACACGAACCATGAAAAACAGTCCCAGACCATTAGTCCTCCTCCACCAAACTTTACAGTTGGCACTATGCATTTTGGCAGGTAGAGTTTGCCTGGAATCCGCCAAATCCAGATTAGTTGGTCGGACTACCAGATGGTGAAGCATTTGGGGGTCTCGCCAGTCTGGGAGGGGTGTCGTTGCTCCTGTGTGAAGTGCTGGGTCTGCGGTTGAGGGTGATGTCCTTCAGGGTCTTGGGAAAGGTGGGAACTGCTGCCCTGTAAAGATGGACCTGGTCATAAAGGCTGTCCAAGTCCAGGGTGGAGTGATGGGCCACAGTCACGGGAAATGCTTGCATTCACCAGTAAGGTGCTATCTGTTTACGGTTGTAGGGGAGAAAGTGTTTTCGTGGTAGCAGGGTGGAGATAACCACTTTTGTATTGGTAAAAGTGGAAGAAGCTTTTTCAATCACTCCCTTTAGTGTTGTGACCTCTCCCTCTCCCTCTCCCTCTTCCTCTTCCTCTCCCTCTCAGAAAACACAAAACAAACTGTCTACTTTGAAAACTCAATCATATTTCTTTGAAAGTACTTTTTTTGTTTTCCCAAAGCTGTACATTTCCAAGGTCTTGCCTCAAGGAGAATGCCAGTCTGCTAAGCTATCTTCCACAAGGACCTAGGGGGGAAAAAACATGTTAGCCTTCACTTCAGAAAAATATCACAAGTCAAGGCATGACGTGGTTTCAGTGGAAGTGGAGAAGCCGGCGTTTTAATGCAGACACACCTGGTTTGCTGGAACTGGCAAATGCCACAACCTGAACCGGGTACAGATAGCATCTAGCTGGTTAGATGAACCGACTACAGATAGCATCTAGCTGGTTAGATGAACCGACTACAGATAGCATCTAGCTGGTTAACATATCTGAACCGACCACAGATAGCATCTAGCTGGTTAGATGAACCGACTACAGACAGCATCTAGCTGGTTAACATATCTGAACCAACTACAGATGTCTTAGCTGGTGCTCCCCCTCTCTATACCAGCTTAGAAACAGTTGTTTCCTGGATGGTCAATAAGCCATATGTTAGAAATAGATAAAACATCACAGGCCTCTAAAGCCCCCTAGCCCTGGCACTGCCCTCCAAACCCCCCTAGCCCTGGCACTGCCCTCCAAACCCCCCTAGCCCTGGCCTCCAAACCGCCCTAGCCCTGGCCTCCAAACCCCCCTAGCCCTAATACCTTTTTTGTACTATTGGTTAGAGCCTGTATGTAAGCATTTCACTGTAAGGTCTGGTCTACCTACACCTGTTGTATTCGGCGCACGTGACAAATAAACTGATTGATTACCCTCTTTGAATGTTTTCTGTCTTTTCATAAATGGTTGGTAGTGTAGGCTACATAGAACCTCTTTAGTATTTTTTCTAAGATTTACACATTAGACCAATATACCAACCTCCTTACCACGCCCGGTGAAAATCAATCTAGACATTTAATTCCTGTCTTTCCAACGGCAAAGCGAGGCAAGCCCTTAACCTGACGCTGTGTGACGCCATTGGGTGAGTCATCGCCGGCGGCATTGTGACTGTTAACGTTCTGATTGAAGGAATGCGTGTTGTCGTTGGTGTTCAGTGACGATGGGCTTCACAGTAAAACACAGGGCCCATTCTGTCTCACCATCACTAGCTCTTTCAACTGAGACAACAAAAAAAAATGGGGGACACTGAGTCTCTCTGTGCTCCCAGTGCTTACATTCCTGCAGCCTTGTGAAATGTGTGACAGAAAGCCTTTACTTAAAGGCTGTGTGTGTGTGTGTGTTTGAACTAGTAGAGGTGTGTGTGTGTGTGTGTGTGTGCATATATGCATGCCTGTCCATGCATGCATAGCCTGTGTGTGTGTGTATTGTGGGGTGACGATGAGTGAGTGAGTAAAGTAAAACCCTCCAACCAGGAACAATGTCCTCTATTTAAGTGTAAAGACACTGGTCAGTGTGAAAACAGAGCTGTGCTGTTTAACTGTGAGAAGTAGCATAGCCATGTTTCCCCTCTCCACTCTGGACCGCTCTATTGACAGAGACAACACACCAAATGGCCCCCTATTCCCTACACTGTACACTACTTCCCTATGGGCCCTGGTCAAAAGTAGTGCACTATATAGGGAATAGGGTGCTATTTAAGACACATTCCAGAAACTCATGGCTTCAATACCAATAGCCAGGTGGAAGATGTCATTGTTTGTCTCCATCAAACAGGTCAGCTCTAGTTCAACAACTCCTGTCATATAGGCTAACAGTTGTGTGCTGTAAAAACCCAACAGTCCAAGTGTCGCAGCGGTCCAAAGCACTGCATCTCAGTGCTAGAGGCGTCACTACAGACCCTGGTTCGATCCCGGGCTGTATCACATCCGACCGTGATCGGGACTCCCATAGGGCGGCGCACAATTGGCTCAGTGTCGTCCGGGTTTGGCCGGGTGTAGGCAGTCATTGTAAAATAAGAATTTGTTCTTATCCTCTTAAGACGACCCTCTACTTTTTTGAACATTCTGTTAAAAATCGCGCAACATTTCAGCGCCCTGCTACTCATGCCAGGAATATAGTATATGCATTTGCTTAGTCTGTGTGGATAGAAAACACTCAGACGTTTAAAAAACTGGTTAAATCACTGCTGTGGCTTTACCAGAACGGCATTTACATTGAAAAGCACAGGAAAAACTGATCACTGAAAATGGGAAAATATATCCATGCGCTATTTGAACCCATTGATAAAGGTGAACCACAATTAATTGACTGAGGTTGCAGTACCTACAGCTTCCACAGGGTGTCTAGAGTCTTGTCATTTCCCTTCGAGTTTTTTCTTGGTCAAACACATACAGGACACCGTATCTAATCCGGTCTAGGACCGGATATTTTAGTTGAGTTTCTAGCCGGACATTTTTCCAGACGGACAGCTAATGATCTTTACATCGCCTCCTGATGAATTTTATCGCTTATTAACGTTTACTAATACCTAAAGTTGCATTACAAACGTATTTCGAAGTGTTTTGTGAAAGTTTATCGTCGACTTTTTGAATTTTAAAAATGACGTTACGTTTTGAAACAATGTTTTTTTCGTTTATCACACAGTCTACATATAACGATATCTAGGCTTTATATGGACCGATTTAATCGAAATAAAGACCCAAATAGTGTTTATGGGACATCTAGGAGTGCCAACAAAGAAGATGGTGAAAGGTATTTTATGAATGTTTTCTATTTTATTGTGTCGGTTTGTGTAAGCTTCTCATGCTTTTTAAAAGCATTTTAAAATGCTAATTATTTTGTTTAACGTCCCCTGTATTTTAATGAACTTTTGGTATTTTGGGGTGTTGCATGCTATCAGATGAATATGATGTCAGTTCAGTTGTCATCTGCATTCTCATCAATGATAATGACATTTTAAAAGTCTGACATTTGTTTGCCTGGATTCAATTTATATGTTTGAATATAAACATTTTGG
This sequence comes from Oncorhynchus nerka, assembly GCF_034236695.1. Lineage (NCBI taxonomy): Eukaryota > Metazoa > Chordata > Actinopteri > Salmoniformes > Salmonidae > Oncorhynchus > Oncorhynchus nerka. The sequence continues at coordinate 92,491,681 of NC_088397.1, read as the reverse complement.
TGAAAAGATTAAATGTAATTTTAGCTTCCAAATGAGAGATTTAGTTTTTAAGGTTAGGCTCTGCTCAACTCATCCCCCTCAGACACACCCTTCTACCTCCACTATATGAAAATGTAATTTTAATGAACTGGTTTGAGGTTTTAACTAATACTATTCAGAAGCATTTACAGAGCGAAGCCAACCTCAGCGTGACCTTTGGATGCGAATGGTATGAACTTTGCATTTCCAGAGCAACAGCAGCTGCAAACGTTGGGAACAGACAAGCGTATCCAATTTGCCAGCAGAGACATTCTTCAAAGGACAAAACTCTGTTGGGCAACAGGTTAACTGACTTGTCTAGATAAATAAATAAAAAATGTCCTCCATACTTAATTTAACCTTTAGTTATAAAGGTTATTCTCATTGAGATCAAATCTATGCTGTGAGACAGACCTATATACAACCGAGTCCTCTACCTTAGTACCATAATAGAACAGGACGGAACTTCAACTTTTAATTTGGCATCACTGTACATGAATGAAAAAGGATCACAAAAACAAACAAGATGTAGCAACAAAAAATAGCTAACCAGTAAGTTACTGATGGTACCCCACCCAAAACACACAGGGTTCCATGTTGTTAAAATAGCTAACCAGTAAGTTACTGATAGTAAGGGTTCCAGCTAACCAAGTTACTGATAGTACCCCACCCAAAACACACAGGGTTCCATGTTGTTAAAATAGCTAACCAGTAAGTTACTGATAGTACCCCACCCAAAACACACAGGGTTCCATGTTGTTAAAATAGCTAACCAGTAAGTTACTGATAGTACCCCACCCAAAACACACAGGGTTCCATGATGTTAAAATAGCTAACCAGTGAGTTACTGATAGTACCCACCCAAAACACACAGGGTTCCATGATGTTAAAATGGCTAACCAGTGAGTTACTGATAGTACCCCACCCAAAACACACAGGGTTCCATGATGTTAAAATGACTAACCAGTGAGTTACTGATGGTACCCCACCCAAAACACACAGGGTTCCATGATGTTAAAATGGCTAACCAGTAAGTTACTGATAGTACCCACCCAAAACACAAAGGGTTCCATGATGTTAAAATGACTAACCTGTAAGTTACTGATGGTACCCACCCAAAACACAAAGGGTTCCATGATGTTAAAATGGCTAACCAGTAAGTTACTGATAGTACCCACCCAAAACACAAAGGGTTCCATGATGTTAAAATGACTAACCTGTAAGTTACTGATGGTACCCACCCAAAACACAAAGGGTTCCAATGATGTTAAAATGGCTAACCAGTAAGTTACTGATAGTACCCCACCCAAAACACACAGGGTTCTATGATGTTAAAATGGCTAACCAGTAAGTTACTGATAGTACCCACCCAAAACACACAGGGTTCTATGATGTTAAAATAGCTAACCAGTAAGTTACTGATAGTACCCACCCAAAACACACAGGGTTCTATGATGTTAAAATAGCTAACCAGTAAGTTACTGATAGTACCCACCCAAAACACACAGGGTTCCATGACGTTAAAATAGCTAACCATTGAAACCATTCAGGGTAATAAAGTTGTCCCAGTGGTGTTGTGTTAATGTAGCTGTACTAATGATAGCCTCACCCAGAGTCACCTTGCCTGCATCCCAAATTGCCATTCAGTGCATTTCATTTGACCAGGGTCCATAGGGAAGTAGTGCACTATATAGGGAATAGGGTGCCATTTGGGATCCATTCCTTACATAGCAGGCACCCTTTCATGTTGAACACAACAGGAAACAATCATCCTCACCCTGGAAACAATATCTGACTTCATATAGGCTATTATCAGAACTCTTTCATCTACTATAGGCTACCGGATATAGGGGAGTTTCAGTTAATTATCAATGTGATGCTCTGGTTCATTTACGACTATGTAAAACTCCACCATTATTTATTTAACTAGGCAAGTCAGTTAAGAACAAATTCTTATTTACGATGACGGCCTAGGAACGGTAGGTTAACAGATGTTTACCTTGTCAGCTTGGTGATTCGTTCTAGCAACCTTTCGGGTTACTGGACCAACGCTCTAACCAATAGGCTACCTGCCGCATATGGGCAGACAATGATTGGATAACTCAGTGTGTTGTTACTCGATTGATTTAGAACTAAGCCTAGATTTACAATTGTAAAAACGGGCCATTCACTTGGCTACCTTCACTAGTAGTAAACATAAGAGCCCCTAGACCTAAACAATGTGTTTCTTACAACATCAGGCTCAGAATCACACACAACTACCCTCTTGCTACCCGAAACCCACCTCCTCTCACCTAGATCACAACACACACACACACACACACACACACTTCTCCAAAAATGACCATTCACAGATGTCAAAGAGCACCTCTATCCACTGGCTGTGCAGTGCTGGAGAATGATGCATCTCACTGCGCTACTACTGTCGAGCTACTGCTTCTCACTGTGGACAGAGCGGCTCGGGGCTAAAAGCTGCTCTCAGTTAAGAATATTAGTGACGGAGGATTATCTGTAGAGAGAATGATGAGATCAGATAATATAGGATAACATGGTTGTAATGACTCCTAAAAACACAATCGGGACGTTACACAAAGACACAACAACAACAGAGGAGAAGAACACAGCTCTAACAACCTGCCAATTCTTAGAGATTCTATGTGGAGGTTTAGTTGCTCGACTAGGTCGAATTGTTTCCTGCCAAATGTTGGCTTGAGTGTTGGCTGTAATTCAGAGTTTTGTGCTTCAACAAGCTATAGCATTTGTAAAAATGTAACTTGCACAGGGAAAATGTGACTACAGTCTGGAGCCCTGGTTTCTTATTCTATAAAGATGTGGGATGATTCATGAAAACAAGAGAAACCAAAGACTGTGAAAATGCTTCATCCACATTTCTGATCCGTGGGAGAGAGAGAGAGAGAGAATGTCCTCTGTCAGATTAAAGTGTCAACAGTGGTTCAGTAGCTCTACTTCTACTGCTACAATGCACACTGTCTGGAAGTCCAGGCTAACTAATGCTGTGTTTTCAGCCAATATCTATCCCGCCTTTGTGACTAGTCCTCCTATACAACTACACTAACCATGAACATTTTGAAAGGTATTGAATAAGCTAAGGTAAAAAATAAAAAGCATTCGAAGGAATATCGATTAGAAAAAAGACAGAAAAACATCAACGTTTTAGCCTACAGTAGAAACAAAGTAAACCACACAATGCTTCCGTCAGGCCTTGTAAAACAAGTCTGTCTGTGCACCATTTGAGAACCAGCTTAGTTTCAACAGGGTGTCTCATCTCAGGAGAGACCTCGAAGGCAGATGAATCAGAATGTCGTTTTCTTCTAAAGAGACATTCTAACATTCTATGCAATTCCAGCATAGAACTTTAGATATTCCTTTTGGACCCATACAAAAGGTATGCCTACCAAGAACCATAATCAGCTTGTCCTTGTAGGTAAAAAAAAAAAAAACACTTTGTAGTTCCAGGAGGAACACCAAACAAAATAACCCCCAAATAGCATTTTTATTTTGCCTTTAATTAGGCCTAAGCAGGAAGCCTAAGTCAACGAGAACATGTATTTTACAATACAGACTTTAACCTTTTTAATCTTTTTTTTTTAAGTGTGTAAAGTGAATACCTTTGTTGCTTTCTCGTGCTTCAGTGCAGCACTGATCATCACGGCTCCGTCCCAAACCTTGCCCATAGCCTTTAAGACAACCCCACCGCAGGTTATTTACAACCATCAGAGTATGTAGGTTAGGCTCCAACGCTCCAGCTGAAGTGGGAACTACTATACCGTCCTGTGTGCTGATGCAGACACAGGCCTGCATCCAAATGGCACCCTATTCCCTTTATAGTGCACTACTTTAGACCAGGGTCAATAGGACTCTGGCACCCTATTCCCTTTATAGTGCACTACTTTAACCAGGGTCAATAGGACTCTGGCACCCTATTCCCTTTACAGTGCACTACTTTAGACCAGGGTCCTGAGTGTCTGTAGTGTGAGTATGTGTATTCATCGTTACCCCATGACACACACAAACACACAGACACACAGACGTACACACACTTGTACACAAACAGAGAGAGTTCAAACCCCTGTGACAAGGTTCACCTGAGAGCACTACAATTATGAATCAACACTGAACCGAAGGGTCTATGGAAGTACTCTGTCATGTTCACACGATTATAATGATAAACACCTTCATGATATATTAGGCTAATGGAGAGGTGGTACTACTATATTACTACATGATGTATTAGGGTCATGGAGAGATGGTACTACTATATTACTACATGATGTATTAGGGTCATGGAGAGATGGTACTACTATATTACTACATGATGTATTAGGGTCATGGAGAGATGGTACTACTATATTACTACATGATGTATTAGGGTCATGGAGAGATGGTACTACTATATTACTACATGATGTATTAGGGTCATGGAGAGATGGTACTACTATATTACTACATGATGTATTAGGGTCATGGAGAGATGGTACTACTATATTACTACATGATGTATTAGGGTCATGGAGAGGTGGTACTACTATATTACTATATGATGTATTAGGGTCATGGAGAGATGGTACTACTATATTACTACATGATGTATTAGGGTCATGGAGATGTGGTACTACTATATTACTACATGATGTATTAGGGTCATGGAGATGTGGTACTACTATATTACTACATGATGTTTTAGGGTCATGGAGAGGTGGTACTACATGATGTTTTAGGGTCATGGAGAGGTGGTACTACATGATGTTTTAGGGTCATGGAGAGATGGTACTACTATATTACTACATGATGTATTAGGGTCATGGAGATGTGGTACTACTATATTACTACATGATGTATTAGGGTCATGGAGAGGTGGTACTACATGATGTATTAGGGTCATGGAGAGGTGGTACTACATTATGTATTAGGGTCATGGAGAGATGGTACTACTATATTACTACATGATGTATTAGGGTCATGGAGATGTGGTACTACTATATTACTACATGATGTATTAGGGTCATGGAGAGGTGGTACTACTATATTACTACATGATGTTTTAGGGTCATGGAGAGGTGGTACTACATGATGTTTTAGGGTCATGGAGAGGTGGTACTACATGATGTTTTAGGGTCATGGAGAGGTGGTACTACATGATGTTTTAGGGTCATGGAGAGGTGGTACTACATGATGTATTAGGGTCATGGAGAGATGGTACTACATGATGTTTTAGGGTCATGGAGAGGTGGTACTACATGATGTTTTAGGGTCATGGAGAGGTGGTACTACATGATGTTTTAGGGTCATGGAGAGGTGGTACTACATGATGTTTTAGGGTCATGGAGAGGTGGTACTACATGATGTATTAGGGTCATGGAGATGTGGTACTACTATATTACTACATGATGTATTAGGGTCATGGAGAGGTGGTACTACTATATTACTACATGATGTTTTAGGGTCATGGAGAGGTGGTACTACATGATGTTTTAGGGTCATGGAGAGGTGGTACTACATGATGTTTTAGGGTCATGGAGAGGTGGTACTACATGATGTATTAGGGTCATGGAGAGGTGGTACTACATGATGTTTTAGGGTCATGGAGAGGTGGTACTACATGATGTTTTAGGGTCATGGAGAGGTGGTACTACATGATGTATTAGGGTCATGGAGAGATGGTACTACTATATTACTACATGATGTATTAGGGTCATGGAGAGGTGGTACTACATGATGTATTAGGGTCATGGAGAGGTGGTACTACATGATGTTTTAGGGTCATGGAGAGGTGGTACTACATGATGTATTAGGGTCATGGAGAGGTGGTACTACTATATTACTACATGATGTATTAGGGTCATGGAGAGGTGGTACTACTATATTACTACATTATGTTTTAGGGTCATGGAGAGGTGGTACTACTATATTACTACATGATGTTTTAGGGTCATGGAGAGGTGGTACTACTATATTACTACATGATGTATTGGGGTCATGGAGAGGTGGTACTACTATATTACTACATGATGTTTTAGGGTCATGGAGAGGTGGTACTACTATATTACTACATGATGCATTAGGGTCATGGAGAGGTGGTACTACATGATGTATTAGGGTCATGGAGAGGTGGTACTACTATATTACTACATGATGTATTAGGGTCATGGAGAAGTGGTACTACTATATTACAACATGATATATTAGGGTCATGGAGAGGTGGTACTACTATATTACTAGTCTATGCTGTGTGCAAACATGACATTTCTGCAACCCAAACGGCAACCTATTCCATCATACATCGCGCGCCACTTTTGACCAGAGCCCTCTATGGGCCCTGGTCAAAAGTACACTCCTAGAAAAAAAACATTTTCAAAAGGGGTTCTTCGACTATCCCCATAGGATAACCCTTTTTGGTTCCAGGTACAATCCCTTTGGGTTCCATGTAGAACCCCTGTGAAAGGGGTTTTACATGGAACCCAAAAGAGTTCTCATGGGAACCAAAAAGGGATCTTCAAAGGGTTCTCCTATGGGGACAGCCGAAAGAACCCTTTTAGGTTCTAGATTGCACATTTTTTTTCTAAGGGTGTAATGCACTACATAGGTAATAGGGCTTCATTCAGGACGCATATATTGTTTTCAGTTTCCAGAAGGAATTCCATGTTTATACTATAAGCACTTAAGGATTGTTTAATTACAGAACAAAACTACCGCACTGTTGCTTCATGAAATAGTGAAGGCATAGAAATGATTGGCCAAGCAAAATCATTTTATTTTATATATATATATATATATATATATATATATATATGATATATATTAGGGTCATGGAGAGGTGGTATATATATATATATATATATATATATATATATATAGGCTCCAATAGTGAAACCACCGAAAGTAGAGAGCCACAAACCAATTTTTTTTAAACAACACTTTTGAAAATAGGACACGCTGAGGCATAATTGTATAAACCTCTTGTCTCTCGATATGGGCCATTGTTGTTCATTATTAGAAACAGTTTAGGCTTCTGAATGCAATGCCACTCCTAGCAGGCAAGTAGCCAAGGTTGATGGACTTAAACAGTATCTAAATAGCTATGATAAAATGTGAATGATTCCCTCATGAATCAGAACAATAAACAACCACACACACTGATCTACTGGGTGTCTATTGGGTTCAGTGAAAACACAAATCAATTGCTCTTCCTAAGTGTTTAAGTGCACCTTGGGGGGGACACTTCTGAGAAGGAACCTAAAAATAGCAGCCTACGCTCCCACACCAATGCCTCGAAAAGCAAACAAATGATAGTTTATCCACTTACAACAGGGTGAGGTTATCAAGACAATATTTAAAAAGAGTAAAAAAATAAAAACAGAATGAACGTGTATTTGATATCCTCTATAAATGTTTCCCTGCTGTATGTTCAGCCTCAGACTGAGAGAAAGCATTTTGCGTTAGGTCAATAGAAATAATATAGATATCCCCCAACTGGAAGGTTTCAAACGTGTCCATGGAGAACTGGTACGTGAGTAAAATATTAAAACACATCCCACGGTAACATTACAACACACTCTTACCATTGAATCAATTATACACCAGTGTTATTTTCCCTGTAAATCACACAGTATAGCCAAGCTGTAGCGAGATAATTGCGCTACATTGTAACATTGCGGTATGACGTTACAGAGCGGTGATGAACGTAATAAGATGTATTGTCATTTTTTGATACAATGTTACTAAATTGGGTGGTTTCAAAAGGGGCTCGCTCTCGCGTAACGCAAGGCAATGTAACAGCTGTAAACCTACATGAAAGAAATACCTACTGGCTCCCACTAGCCTGTCATAATGTGGAATTGGATCTAGCTAGATAAATCATGTTTTCAGCAAGTCAGAGGCAACCGTGTAACAACATTGGGTAGGCTTTATTCAACAAAACCCATCTATATGTTCTACCTATAAGAGAAAATAAGCAATAAGTCTACAGACCCAGCCTATCCAACATTAGATAAGTTCTGGTGACTGTAATGTGATCTAATAAACTATTAAACAACAACAAAACCTCAGACCATTTGCAAGGCAGGCCCTGAAAAGTAGCAAACCATTGTAATAATGTTGACATAACACAGTTCTCGCTATAGCCCTTGCAGATCTCTCTGTACATTCCTTGCAAGTGATGTCAATAGCTTTAAAAAACATTAACTAGCCAATTCACCCACGAAACCAGTGCCTGATTTGGACTAAAATAGGTTCCGGTACTCCGGAGCTCCACAATACATTTGAGCTAATATTCTATTCGAGGAACAGGAGCTCAAGCAGTAGAACATTTTAGGTGCCAGTACTCAAGCTCCTGTGAGCTCCTGTCCAAGTCAAGCACTGCACGAAACCCATGATATTAGGTGAAATAAAGAAAGTCAATTCATGTTATTAGCTAGCGAACACCATATCGAACAGTCACCACATATCTACTTGCAATGCACCTGTTTTTAGTGCCGTTTTGAAAGCCAGGAAACGACCAGCAGCGACTTGACTGACACCAGCAGCTGCAAAGGGGCAAAACAAGTCTGAAATAGAAGCTAGCTAACAGCAGGCAGAAGGCTCGGTATGATTAGCTCGCTGCCGCGGAGGACCAGGCTCGGCCAACGCTGGATCGCTAGCCAGATCTCTGGTCATGACTTTGGCAAGTTTGCCATTCTGTAGCTAATGGCACGAAGTAGGTCGCTACACGGAGACGCTTGCCCGATCCATGCTCGTTTGGCGAGCTAAATGGCGTGTGTGTATATATATATATCTCAAACGCAGTCGTGTGTTGCCCGTACCCTCATATTTGTATCCATAGAGGGAAGGGGAATAATTATCACTCTCCATCTCCTTGAATTTCTTTTTATCCTGAAATTGAACACTTTCACTGACGGAGCAGGCAGACGTGATCAGTAGATCCAAGAATCGAATGTCACATAGAAGACAAGATAAGATATTTTAAAAATATAAAGCCCTTATATCGGAAACTGACCTTTTAATCTGCGCATATATTATATTCCTTGAAATCCTCTTCTTTGTAGCGGGATTGAAAAGATCACTACGGGAACAGACTGGTTTGGGAGTGAGACACTCCTTCTCGGGACGTCTCCGACTAAAAAACAAAGGTGTCAGGTCTACTTGCGTTCGGCTGTTGCCTTTTTCGTTAGACCTAGAGTTAAAGTGACAGTCTCCACACGAGGCTTGTGTCGGGTCCACCACCTTTTTGGAAAGCAACAGCCCCAACCTACTAAAAACGCGCCACTGGTATTAGATTACAAGTCCTACTTGGCTTCTCTGCGATGGTATGTAGGCTACTGTTGGGCTGGAAATCAAGTTCACAAAAAAAAACTAAGCATATGAAGCCAGGGGCAATCACATGACGAGCTAGGTGGCAAAAACAACCTTCCGGATCAACTAGAGAGGTATAATTACACCCATTTAGCCCGCTCTCTCTCCCCGATGCGCACACTAAAGTGTCTGCTAGCTAGGTCTTTGAGCTCTGTCTGAGAAGAGAGCCTGTAGGAATGAATATTCCGTCCTCCGGTCTGAAGAGGGAGGGAGGGTGGCAGCGCCTCGAATTACTCCGCCCCCACATTCTCTCTTCATTTATTTCCAACCTTCTCAAATTCAGTGTGTATGGGGTCAATATCACGCCGTATGTATTCAATTCAAAATAAAAATAAATCGTGAACATGAAAAATAAAGTTGAGAATGTAAACATTGTATTTTCGAGCGGGTGAAGTAATGGATGTTGAAATCAAAAACCAAACAATTGAAAGCTAAATGTATAGAATTGTAAACAAAAATAAGACATCAAAAGCAAAACCCAATAACTTGTAAGCAAATCATTTTAAAGCGAAAGCAAAACTCTATGACAAATGTTACAAAAAAGTATTTGAAAACGAATGCAAAAATAGTTTTCGTTAAACTTTCCCAGCAACAAATCCTATTGAAACGATTTCCATAGAGTTTTGCTCTCGCTTTAAAATGATTTTTTACAATTCTATACATTTTGCTTTCAATTGTTTGGTTTTTGATATCAACATCCATTACTTCACCCGCTCTAAAATATAATGTTTACATTCTCAACTAAATGTATTTTGTTTTGAATTCAATACATATTGCGTTAAATTTGTCCACATACAGGTAGTGAAAAATAATTATTGAGAAATATGCGTATAATTCCAGAAAGCTACCACAGTGACCCACACACGAACATGATTAGCCTAGAATAGCCTAAAACAAAATAGAGTAGAATAGAATTGGATTGAATAGACCAGGCATAGCATCTTGAAATGTGTATACACGACAAAAAATAAACTTAGATTTAATCTGCTGTCCATTTGTTTTGGTGCTGTGATGTGTTTCTTGCTAGCTAGGCTGTGTTATTAACGTGTAGCCAGTGGACATTGATTAGCACTTGTGAGGACTATACAGTAAAAATGAATATTTTCTGGTGTCTGATGGGAATTCTTTGAGAGTGTCAAGAACTCCGTATGTGGTTCAAAGTTATGCAATGCAATCTGCAATAATTTGGTATGTTCTCTGAACTAGATTTTCATAGTGTGATGCATACCCTACAGCTGGGTACTGCCTGTAGTTTGACATAGGCTACTGGGTGTGCTATACCATAGTGATACACTGTGGTAATTCATTTTCTTATTCTAGATTACATTATAATGTAATGTAATTGAAGATAGAGCCTGTATTTTTTTACATTCTAGTTACAGTATCGGTCATATATAATCAGGGGCCGTTTTGTTCATATCATCTAGGTCAGGGATAGGCCGGTAGACCAACACATAAAAAAATAAAAAATAAACATTTTAAATACCCATGAGCCACTGTGGTTGCGCATGATGAGTTTAGTTTTTTTTTGCGTCCCCCATCGAAGTTGCCCTTCCGTGATCTTGGTATAGGGATATTTTCTGAGGTTGTACTAAATGTTAATTTACATGAAAGGCACTGTCTGGGACTGAGAAAGAGATATGTAGAGAATATAGTATAATAACTAGAGCAAGAGAATAATAAGAATGGCAGGTCTTTCAGTATGACACTGTGAACGTTGGGGGCAATCCATCAGATTGTGTCTAATGACAAGTGACCAGGGAGACTCCCAGAGAGTATTCCAGTTTGCCAGGCTTCAAATCCTATTTTCTTATTTTGGTATTTTTTTAGTTGCAGGTATTAAGGGGAAAAAACGATGTTTGTGTCCCAAATTGCACCATATTCCCTATGTAGTGCACTACTTTTGACCAGGGCCCATAGGGCTCTGGTCAAAAGTAGTGCCCTATTTGGAAAATTACTTATATTCTGTCATTCCCAATAGGGAAAAGGTCTACTATTCTGTTATTCCCAATAGGGAAAAGGTCTACTATTCTGTCATTCCCAATAGGAAAAATGACCTTTATTCTGTCATTCCCAATAGGGAAAAGGTCTTCTATTCTGTTATTCCCAATAGGGAAAAGGTCTTCTATTCTGTTATTCCCAATAGGGAAAAGGTCTACTATTCTGTTATTCCCAATAGGGAAAAGGTCTTCTATTCTGTCATTCCCAATAGGGAAAAGGTCTTCTATTCTGTCATTCCCAATAGGGAAAAGCTCTTCTATTCTGTCATTCCCAATAAGGAAAAGGTCTTCTATTCTGTCATTCCCAATAGGGAAAAGGTCTTCTATTCTGTCATTCCCAATAGGGAAAAGGTCTACTATTCTGTCATTCCCAATAGGAAAAATGACCTTTATTCTGTCATTCCCAATAGGGAAAAGGTCTTCTATTCTGTTATTCCCAATAGGGAAAAGGTCTTCTATTCTGTTATTCCCAATAGGGAAAAGGTCTACTATTCTGTTATTCCCAATAGGGAAAAGGTCTTCTATTCTGTCATTCCCAATAGGGAAAAGGTCTTCTATTCTGTCATTCCCAATAGGGAAAAGCTCTTCTATTCTGTCATTCCCAATAAGGAAAAGGTCTTCTATTCTGTCATTCCCAATAGGGAAAAGGTCTTCTATTCTGTCATTCCCAATAGGGAAAAGGTCTACTATTCTGTTATTCCCAATAGGGAAAAGGTCTTCTATTCTGTCATTCCCAACAGGGAAAAGGTCTTCTATTCTGTCATTCCCAATAGGGAAAATGACTTTTATTCTGTCATTCCCAATAGGGAAAAGGACTACTATTCTGTCATTCCCTATAGGAAAAATGACTTTTATTCTGTTATTCCCAATAAGGAAAAGGACTTCTATTCTGTCATTCCCAATAGGGAAAAGGTCTTCTATTCTGTTATTCCCAATAGGGAAAAGGTCTACTATTCTGTCATTCCCAATAGGGAAAAGGACTTCTATTCTGTTATTCCCAATAGGGAAAAGGTCTACTATTCTGTCATTCCCTATAGGAAAAATGACTTTTATTCTGTCATTCCCAACAGGGAAAAGGTCTACTATTCTGTCATTCCCTATAGGGAAAAGGACTACTATTCTGTCATTCCCTATAGGGAAAAGGACTACTATTCTGTCATTCCCTATAGGAAAAATGACTTTTATTCTGTCATTCCCAACAGGGAAAAGGTCTACTATTCTGTCATTCCCTATAGGGAAAAGGACTTCTATTCTGTCATTCCCAATAGGGAAAAGGTCTTCTATTCTGTCATTCCCAATAGGGAAAAGGTCTTCTATTCTGTCATTCCCAACAGGGAAAAGGTCTACTATTCTGTCATTCCCTATAGGGAAAATGACTTTTATTCTGTTATTCCCAATAAGGAAAAGGACTTCTATTCTGTCATTCCCAATAGGGAAAAGGTCTTCTATTCTGTCATTCCCAATAGGGAAAAGGTCTTCTATTCTGTCATTCCCAATAGGGAAAAGGTCTTCTATTCTATCATTCCCAACAGGGAAAAGGTCTACTATTCTATCATTCCCAATAGGGAAAAGGTCTTCTATTCTATCATTCCCAACAGGGAAAAGGTCTACTATTCTGTCATTCCCTATAGGGAAAAGGACTACTATTCTGTCATTCCCTATAGGGAAAAGGACTACTATTCTGTCATTCCCTATAGGAAAAATGACTTTTATTCTGTCATTCCCAACAGGGAAAAGGTCTACTATTCTGTCATTCCCTATAGGGAAAAGGACTTCTATTCTGTCATTCCCAATAGGGAAAAGGTCTTCTATTCTGTCATTCCCAATAGGGAAAAGGTCTTCTATTCTGTCATTCCCAACAGGGAAAAGGTCTACTATTCTGTCATTCCCTATAGGGAAAATGACTTTTATTCTGTTATTCCCAATAAGGAAAAGGTCTACTATTCTGTCATTCCCAATAGGGAAAAGGTCTACTATTCTGTCATTCCCAATAGGGAAAAGGGGGCTTATAACACTGTATTGGAAGAAATGTTACAAACATGAGGACTTCTTGGATGGAAGCTATTCTAAGCATGCAGTGAAGTTATCAATTCTAACTATATGACTATATAACATGTACATACTCAGACAAAGCTATAGGTTCAGTATATTAGGACAGAAATAGGCCATGGACATCTGATCATTTGTCTTAATTGTCCCAAATCTCTTGTGTAGCAGATTATAGCCACATGGTGTACATTAAGGCTACATTTAATATCTGATCATTGCCCCTGATGTAACTTATTGTGTTTGAGGGGTTCTGCTACAAATCATAATGTATCCCAAATATATGTACAGTGTGTTTTCCACCACAAAGCATTATTAACCCCATCAGTAGTTAAATAGCCTCCCCAGGACATCTCAGTTAAGATGCTTGTCCCCCTTATTAATATTTCATCATGACCTCATAAAAATGGAACACAAAACACTGAAGGGAGGTGGGGAACTGTGAGCACAGAGAGGAGCAGGGAGAGAGGGGGAATGGAGGGAGCAGGGAGAGAGGGGGAATGGAGGGAGCAGGGAGAGAGGGGGAATGGAGGGAGCAGGGGGAGAAAGCGGATGGAGGGGAGTAGAGAGAGAGAGAGAGAGAGAGAGAGAGAAAGAGGGAGAGAAAGAGGGAGAGAGGGAGAGATAGAGAGAAAGAGGGAGAGCGAGCGAGGTGCTTGAGGGAAGTAATCTGTGCCCAGAATGACATGATATAGTATTCCATGTGTAGGCAGAAGTCACATGGTCTTTGGTGGTAACAGTGGCTAATGGTTCATCAATATGCATAGAAGCAGACAGATTACAGTGGCAGACAAGTTATTGGATAGAACACTGTACAGTGCACAATGAAAGAATTCAGACCCCTTTACTTTTCCCACATTTTGTTATGTTACAGCCTTATTAAAAAAATGTATTAAATAAATATTTTTTTCTTATCAATCTACCCGTAATGACAAAGTGAAAACAGGTTCCCCTGTGAGGGCAGGGTGAGCAGGTCCGGAGCGGAATCCAAGGAAGCCGTAGAGCAGGGGTCGAGGGCAGAGAAGCAGGACTGACGAGACGAGGGACTGCTGATAGGGACCAGAGGCAGAGCGGATGGAACTGTATTGGAGAAAAAAGCAGCGTCGGGCTAGGGAACACAGGCACAACAGGATAGCAAGCTCTATACATGAACAAATGGCTTGAAACGTAGACTGACTGAGCAGAGATTATGATCTGGCAGCGTGGAAGTGGCAGGGCTGAGTATTTTTAGAGGTCTTGATTATGGAAAAGGTTGCAGCTGGTGGGGATCTGCTCTGTCTCCAGCACACCTGTCTCCGCTCACACAACCACATACACACAGAGGGAGGGAGAGAGCACTGGGGGAGTGGCAGCAGGTTAAGGAGACACGGGATGAGAAGTAGAGGGTGTGGCGTGTGGCAGGGGCAGATGTAACAGACAGTGCATGTCAGAGCAAAAACCAAGCCGTGAGGTTGAAGGAATCGTCCATAGAGCTCCGAGACAGGATTGTGTTGAGTCACAGATCTGGGGAAGGGTACCAAAGCATTGAACATTGAAGGAGCTCCAGAGTTCCTCTGTGGGGATGGGAGAATCTTACAGAAGGACAACCATCTCTGCATCACTCCACCAATCAGGCCTTTATGGTAGAGTGGCCGAACAGAAGCCACTCCACAGTAGAAGGTACATGACAGCCCGCTTGGAGTTTGCCAAAAGGCACCTAAAGACTCTCAAACCACGTGAAACAAGATTCTCTAGTCTGATGAAACCAAAGTTGAACTCTTTGGATCGAATGCCAAGCATCACATTTGGAGAAACCTGTCACCATCCCTACGGTGAAGAATGATAGTGGCAGCATCATGCTGTGGGGATGTTTTTCAGCGGCAGGTACTAGGAGACTAGTCAGGATCGAGGGAAAGATGAACAGAGCAAATTACAGAGAGATCCTTGATGAAAACCTGCTCCAGAGCTCTC
This sequence comes from Oncorhynchus nerka, assembly GCF_034236695.1. NCBI lineage: Eukaryota > Metazoa > Chordata > Actinopteri > Salmoniformes > Salmonidae > Oncorhynchus > Oncorhynchus nerka. Next base: position 92,476,298 of record NC_088397.1, on the reverse strand, counting down.
AGGACCTCAGTATGGGTGATGGTTCACCTTCCAACAGGACAACGACCCTAAGCACACAGCCAAGACAACACAGGAGTGGCTTCGAGACAAGTCTCTGGATGTCCTTGAGTGTCTCAACCAGAGCCAGGACTTGAACCCAATTCAAACATCTATTGAGAGACCTGAAGATAGCTGTGCAGCAACACTCCCCATCCAACCTGACAGAGCTTGAGAGGATCTCCAGTGAGAGTATCCAAATACAGGTGTGCCAATCTTGTAGCCTTATACCCATCGCTGCCAAAGGTGCTTCAACAAAGTACTGAGTAAAGGGTCTGAATACTTATGGAAATGTGATATTTCAGCTTTTTATTTTTAATATATTTGAAAAAATGTCTAAAAACCTGTTTTTGCTTTGTGATTATGAGGTATTGCGTATAGACTGATCAGGGGGAAAAACTATTTAATCAATTTTAGAATAATGCTGTAATATAACAAAATCTAGAAAAAAGTCAAGGGGTCGGAATTCTTTCCGAATGCACTGTATATATTGGTTGCCAAGTGGTTGCCAATTGGTTAGAGCATTGGGCCAATAACTGAAAGGTTGCTAGATCAAATCCCTGCGCTGACAAGGTAAAAATATGTTGTTCTGCCCCTGAACAAGTCAGTTAACCCACTGTTCCTTGGCAGTCATTGTAAATAAGATTTTTTCTTAAACTGACTTGCCTAGTTAAATAAAGGTTAAAAAATATATATATATTCGCAATATATTTGATCGCTGTCCTGTCCTGTGATTAGGAAGCTGTCTTTCTCATAATCTCCTGTCAGAGTGCAGACTTGCAGGTCATGGAGGATATATACTGTAAAATGAAGATTAATAATGAATTGATCAATAGATGAATAATTGATTTGATCCCTGAAGGGAGATGCCATTCAACCTCAGTAAATGTTCAGTCTTGGATCAGGCAACCCTTTGTTCTTCTTATTAACACCACTATAATGATTGTTATATTTATTTGTATTTATTTATATTTATTTATACTTATTAATATTAATATGTATTTATATTTATTATTTATTTATATATATTTATATTTGTGTTTATATTTATATGTATTTATATTTATTTATATTTTTTGTTATGTAAAGACACATTTCTTATATCAAGTCACACCTATCTTTGTTGATAATGTGTTCTCCTTGAACATCTATTTTACATGGAATATGCATGGAGGGTCTGTCATGACAACACTATGAACATTTACCTTGTCTTACTTTCTGTTTTACTTCCACTTCCGTGATTCTTAATCCACACTTCTCTTCAGGTGCTGAGCTTTCCTAAATTACCACGGGTATTAACGGCAGGATTATCTTTCAATAATCACCCTAATCTTCCATTCTCCACAGATCAATTTTACATAAAGACTTAATTAAATCCTTCAGCGCTCACTCTGCCTATCTATCTAAGTATGATTCTCATCATGAAAAATGACAGTACACAGCATTTAACTCATCCAAGATTAGAATTGCAATACGGTCTAGTGCTCCAGGCTCTTTGAGCATCACTGAACCATGCATCAGAGCACCAGCTGTTCTGGACGACTGTGTGATCGCGCTTTCCGTAGCCGATGTGAGTAAGGCCTTTAAACATGTTAACATTCACAAGGCCACAGGACCAGACGAACTACCAGGACTCGTACTCGGAGCATGCACTGATCAGCTGGCAAGTGTCTTCACTGATATTTTCAAACTCTCTCTGACGCAGTCTGTAGTACCTGCATGTTTCAAGCAGACCACCATAGCCACTGTGCCCAAGAACACCAAGGTAGCCTGTCTAAATCACTATCGCCCCGTAGCACTCACAAGGCTAGTCATGGCTCACATAAACACTATCATCCCAGACACCCTGGACCCACTCCAATTCGCATTCCACCCCAACAGATTCACAGATGATGCAATCTCTATTGCACTCAACACTTTTCCTTTCCCACCTGGACAAAAGGAACACCTACGTGGGAGGCAACAGCACATCTGTCCCTCAACACGGGGGCCCCTCAGGGGTGTGCTTAGTCCCCTCCTGTACTCCCTCTTCACCAACAACTGTGTGGCTGCGCACAACTTCAAAACCATCATTAAGTTTGCCGACGGCACAACGGTGGTAGGCCTGATCATCAGCGACGAAGAGACAGCCTATAGGGAGGAGGTCAGAGACCTGGCAGTGTGGTGCCAGGACAACAACCTCTCCCTCAACCAGCAAGATAAAGGAGCTAATCGTGAACTACAGGAAACAGAGGGCTGAGCATGCCCCCATTCATATCGACGGGGCTGTAGTGCAGCGGGTCGAGAGCTTCAAGTTCCTCGGTGTCCACATCACTAAGGATCTCTCATGGTCTAAACACACCAACACAGTCGTGAAGAGGGTATGACAATGCCTCTTCCCTCTCAGGAGGCTGAAACAATTTGGGATGGGTCCACAAATCCTCAAAAAGTTATACAGCTGCATCATTGAGAGCATCTTGACTGGCTACATTACTGCTTGTTATGGCAACTGCTTGACCAGCGACCGCATGGAGCTTCATAGGGTAGTGTGTACAGCCCAGTACATCACTGGGGCCAAGCTCCCTGCCATCCAGGATCTCTATACCAGGCGGTGTCAGAGGAAGGCCCTACAAATTGTAAAAGACTCCAGCCACTCAAGTCATAGACTGTTCTCTCTGCTGCCACACGGCAAGCGGTACTGATGAACCAAGTCGGGAACCAACAGGACCCTGAACAGCTTCGACCCCCAAGCCATAAGATTGCTAAATAGTTAGTTGAATAGCTACCCTGACTACCTGTATGGACCCTTTTTGCACTAACTGTTTTGCACTAACTTCACTTTAATCCTAGTTACAGTAGATGTATATACTGTATCTGCCACAATTACTTTGTACCCCTGCACACCGACTTGGTACGGGTACCCCCTTCTATATAGCCAAGTCATTGTCATGGAAAGAGCCGGTGTTCCTAATGTTTTGTACACTAGATACACAATGAGTAACATTAATTCATTGTGTATCTATTATTACATGTTTTACTTTTTGATTATTTTATATCTGTTGCCTTTCTCTCTGCATTGTCCGGGAAGGTAAGTAAACCTTTCACTCTTAGTCCTCAGCTGTTGTTAATAACGAAGCATGTGATTAATAACATTTGATTGATTGAGTTAATAAGAGTTCATTGTTAATGTCACAGTGTTATGAGCATCATCATGAAAGTACACAGTCATGCCAGTCATACGGCTCTATTGGTATTTTTGTATTGAAATGTTCATTTTAACAGGTTGTCCCATTGAGGACAAAACATTTTCAAGCGAGACCTGACCAGAAATATTGTATCAATCCCTTCTGGTTGTAATCAGATATACTATCAATACTATCCAATAAGGATGATTCTTTAGGCTATGTTCCTCACCCAGTGGAGAGTACATATCAATGAAATGTCTTTATAAAGCCCTTTCTACATCAGCCGATGTCAAAAGTGCTTATACAGAGACCCAGCCTAAAACCCCAAACAGCAAGCAATGTAGATGTAGAAGCACGGTGGCTAGGAAAAACTCCCTAGAAAGGCTGGAACGTAGGAAGAAACCTAGAGAGGAACCAGTCTCCGAGGAGTGGCCAGTCCTCTTCTGGCACTGCCGGGTTGAGATTATAACAGTACAGTAGAGTTTTACAATGGGCGATTGAGACTAAACCAGAGATTATTTTTAGTGTAGGGACCAGGCACCATACAGACTGTGATTTGTTTAATGTAATACCACAGCCAATGAAGTCCATAGAGAGTTTTCCTCCCTGTCAAATAATTTAATTCACTTTTAAAACAAATCTATTCAACAGGTTGAAGACAGAAGAGAGTGCTGTCTAATTTGCAAATGAAAGGTGCCGGGGGTAGGAGGGTTGGAAGTACAAGGAGACAAAGTAATGAATGTTTGGCTTGAGTCTGCAGGGGATAGGCCCCACACCATGTCATGTCCTGTCACTCCATAGAGATGCATTACAGCACCTGCTGCCCTGTGAACAGACTGCTGCAAGACCAGCCAAGACCTACCCTAACAATCTCTAGGGCAGTGTTTTCCAACCCAGTCCCCGGGCCCCCGTTCCACATACCGGTTCAATAGAGCTACTCGTCACGCCCTAGGGCAATATTCCCCAACTACAGCCACCTACAGATGTAGGATCTTAATTTGAGCCAGTTTCACACAGCAGGAAACAATCCTGCAGCAACAGTTAATATGAATTGTTCTGTGAATTATAATGAATTTACTTTATTGTAGGGGTTGATCCATTTTTCATTAGAGGGCAAATCAAGTCCTGCCATTTTACAGTGAAATTGACAGACTTCAGAAGTCTTTTTAAACCTCAAAAGCACTACAAGTTTCAAATGTCCTTCCCTGTATTACTGCTCCACCCTAACATTCACCTGGCTGTCCCTATAGGGCAATGGTTCCCAAGCTGGTCGCTGGCTGGGTCATCCCATCCATTCGACATAAACTCAGCAAAAAAAGAAATAGCCCTTTTTCAGGACCCTGTCTTTCAAAGATAATTTGTAAAAATCCAAGTAACTTCACAGATCTCACTGTAAAGGGTTTAAACACTGTTTCCCATGCTTGTTCAAGGAACCATAAACAATTAATGAACATGCACCTGTGGAACGGTCGTTAAGACACTAACAGCTTACAGACAGTAGGCAATTAAGGTCAAAGTTATGAAAACTTAGGACACTAAAGAGGCCCTTCTACTGACTTTGAAAAACACCAAAAGAAAGATACCCAGAGTTCCTGCTCATCTGCATGAACGTGCCTTAGGCATGCTGCAAGGAGGCATGAGGACTGCAGATGTGGCCAGGGCAATAAATTGCAATGTCCATACTGTGAGACGACTAAGACAGCGCTACAGGGAGACAGGACGGACAGCTGATCGTCCTCTCAGTGGCAGACCACGTGTAACTACACCTGCACAGGATCGGTACTTTTGAACATCACACCTGCAAGACAGGTACAGGATGGGAACAACAACTGCCCGAGTTACCAGGAACGCACAATCCCTCCATCAGTGCTCAGAAGGTCCGCAATAGGCTGAGAGAGGCTGGACTGAGGGTTTGTAGGCCTGTTGTAAGGCAGGTCCTCACCAGACATCACCGGCAACAACGTCGCCTATGGGCACAAACCCACCATTGCTGGACCAAACAGGACTGGCAAAAAGTGCTCTTCATTGACGAGTCGTGGTTTTGTCTCACCAGGGGTGATGGTTGGATTCAAGTTCATCGTGGAAGGAATGAGCGTTACTCCGAGGCCTGTACTCTGGAGGGGGATCGATTTGCAGGTGGAGGGTCCGTCATGGTCTGGGACGGTGTGTCACAGCAGCATCGGACTGAGCTTGTCGTCATTGCAGGCAATCTCAACGCTGTGCATTACAGGGAAGACATCCTCCTCTCTCATGTGGTACCCTTCCTGTAGGCTCATCCTGACATGACCCTCCAACATGACAATGCCACCCGCCATACTGCTCGATCTGTGTGTGATTTCCTGCAAGACAGGAATGTCAGTGTTCTGCCATGGCCAGTGAAGAGCCCGGATCTTAATCCCATTGAGCACGTCTGGGACCTGTTGGATCAGAAGGTGAGGGCTAGGGCCATTCCCCCCAGAAATGTCCGGGAACTTACAGGTGCCTGGTGGAAGAGTGGAGTAACATCTCACAGCAAGAACTGGCAAATATGGTGCAGTCCATGAGGAGGAGATGCACTGCAGTACTTAATGCAGCTGGTGGCCACACCAGATACTGACTGTTACTTTTGATTTTGAACCCCCTCCCTTTGTTCAGGGACACATTATTCCTTTTCTGTTAGTCACATGTCTGTGGAACATGTTCAGTTTATGTGTCGGTTGTTGAAACTTGTTATGTTCATACAAATATTTACACATGTTAAGTTTGCTGAAAATAAACACAGTTGACAGTGAGAGGACGTTTCTTTTTTTTGCTGAGTTTATTTATTCCACCACCAGCAAACCCAAATGAATCCATCGCGGTTTCACCAGTTGATTTGGTCTGTAGGAAAGTTAATGAGAGGAAACACATTACTGTCCCACCACAACAGTCACCTATACTAGTCCAGTATTTGCCTAGTCTGGTTACCAGTCTTCTTAGCTAACATTCCACTCCTTGCCACTGCCAGAGAGATAAAGGCCAGTCTCTTCGGCACATGACATGGAGTACAAGGAGTGGATTAGCTAAAGAGACTGGTACCCAGGCTAGTGTTTGCCAGCCATTCCACCTGATTTGTTCTACTCCACCAATAATGTTCCCGATTCAACTAATAAAAGCCGAATGCTTGTTATATTTATCAAATGCAGCTGTTAGATATTCATTTGTTTACCCAGTTTTTGCAGGAAATTCCATTCAAGGTTTAAAAAGGCTTCTAAAGTTTACCAATTTCCACTTTAAAATGTCAGACGAGATTAGCCGTAACAAAAAATGTATTAAACCTGACAAAAAATGCAAACATTTTCATTAATTCATTGTAATTTTCACAATAATTCACATTTCCCGTTTCTGCAGGATAATTTGCCTGCTGTGAGAAACTGGTTAATAAATTAAGATCCTAAATCCTACATCTGTATGTAGAATGGCTGCTGGTTGAGGTCTGGATTGGAAACTAACCCAGGTGTCATCGGCATCTGTAGCCAGGTGCAAGCAAGACCCACCCTCCCCTAAATAGTAGTGCCCTAGACCGAGGGGCTTTGGGAAAGTTACGGGGAAACTAGTTACTATCCCAGTATCCACCACCTCTCTATTTCCTTGTCTCCACCTGTGTCATCCTAGTGGCCCCTGGGACCCTGGGCATCAGAACAGGTCACCAAAGTCTCCCCGCGGAGAACCAACGTGCAAAGTAAAGTCATTGATCCTTTTGTCTTGTTAATTTACAAAACGACTCCTATCTGTCTCCAGAATCAGCTCTTTAGGCCGTATTGGCTTGTAATCTCACAACACAGGCATCTGCCCAGCTACCTGGGACTGCCTATTGATCAGGACTAGGGAGAGAGTAAAGACAGATCTTTAGACGTTGGCCAGCTACAAAGCCAAGGAAGATGAAGACATGCGGGCACACACACACACAAAGAGAATATCTCATCTTACTGATCTCACATTCTTGCATTAAGTGGTGAGCTTTTTCCCTAACAAAACAGGTCGACAGGGTCAGGTAGTTACAAGTCGTCTTAAAGGTGAGGAAAGAACTGTGCAGTGGTTTAAGGGCAATAACTTGCTTGTGGACAATGTTAGTGTAGCTATGAATATGTAGACATAATAACATGTAACACAGAAGGATAAATCCAGACATAAAGAAACAGCTATGGTGTTGAAATGGAATATTATATCAAGAAACTTTCAGGAGAAGAAATACTGCTGCCCCTTATATCAACTTGATCTCACAAGCAGCTTATCCTGTTGATGTGGTGTGCATTCTATATACACCTGTGTATAGCTGCAGCTGTACATAGATTGGGTGAGCTATTTACAGATGGACTATCTACCTCATCCCCATACTGTTTTTATTTTATTTACTTTTCTGCTCTTTCGCACACCAGTATCTCTACCTGCACATGTTCATCTGATCATTTATCACTCCAGTGTTAATCTGCTAAATCGTAATTATTCGCTCCTATGGCCTATTTATTACCTACCTCCTCATGACTTTTGCACACACTGTGTCACGTTCGTCGAATGGAGGAGACCCAGGCGCAGCGTGATAAGAATACATGTTTTATATTTAATGAAGAAAGAACACTATAACAACGTGCGCTATATGTCTACAGTGCCGACACTGGCAACTAGACATAGACAATAACCCACAAATTACCAAAAGAGGATGGCTGCCTAAATATGGTTCCCAATCAGAGACAACGATGAACAGCTGCCTCTAATTGAGAACCAATCTAGGCAACCACAGACATACATAAACACCTAGATGGTAAACAACCTCATAAACCTACAAAACCCCTAGACAGTGCCAAAACACATACATCACCCATGTCACACCCTGACCTAACCAAAATATATAAAGAAAACAAAGAATACTCAGGTTAGGGAGTGACACACTGTATATAGACTTTCTTTTTTCTACTGTGTCATTGATTTGTTTATTGTGTTATTGGCTTGTTTATTGTTTATTCCATGTGTAACTGTGTTGTTGTCTGTGTCACACTGCTTTGCTTTATCGTGGCCAGGTCGCAGTTGTAAATGAGACCTTGTTCTCAACTGACCTACCTGGTTAAATAAAGGTGAAAAAAAAAAGAATTCTGTTGTGGTGCTTATCCTGTTTGGTGTGGTCTCTCTCTCTCTCTCTCTCTGTCTCTCTCTCTCTGTCTCTCTCTCTCTCTCTTGCTTTTTCCTTTGTATACAACACTTGTTTCAGTGTTGTAACAGTGTGCAAATAGTTAAAGTACAGAAAGGAAAATAAATAAGCATAAATATGGGTTGTATGTACAATGGTGTTTGTTATTCACTGGTTTCCCTTTTCTTGTGTCAACAGGTCACACATCTTGCTGCTGTGATGTCACACTGTGGTATTTCACCTAATAGATATGGTAGTTTGCCTGAAGTGAATGTAATCTGAGGGAAATATATGTCTCTAATATGGTCATACCAGGGTTCTGGTGAGCCGGCTTTTGTCTGTTAAAAAAAACTAAACAAAGCCATTAAATTAAATTGGCATCGTCAAATTGTCTGGGAGAAGAAGAAAAACATCCCATTGCGAAATAATGATTTTTAGCCTCTTCAATGATGGAAATACCAGCTGATGTAAATACATTTGACTGGTCATGCATATTGGTCTTTGGGTTCATTTGCATAATTTAGTGGAATTAGATTGGCTGTGTGTATATTCGTTATGTATATTGTTTATCACATGCACACAGCACACAGATACAGAGCCTTTGAGCAGAAAATCTGCCAGACAGTGATTTTATATTGCCCAATCAATGAGCAACAATTCTAAACGCAATCATGTATTAAAAATAGTTTTTTTTTGTTGCCATGATTAAAAAGTGCTATTTTTTTTCTCAACTGGTAACTGAAGTGCTCTTCCCATTTGCCATTCAAATGAATAGGCAACTGAAGGCAGGCTTCATCAGACCGTCACATCACTACTTTGCAAAAACATATAGCTACTTAATTGTTACAAACCTGAAGTTTTTCTGAATATTATGAGGCTCCTTTTTCTAAAAATAAATTCTTCCATATGCCATTGAAACCACTAGCCTATTTATCTCATATTCTGTTGGTTTTACATAGTCTGATAGCCAAACGCACATTTGCGTTTGAGTCTACTGCCTTGTGCGTATTAGTCACTCTAATAATGTTAAGAAATAATAGCTTATCAACATTTGAAGCTAAAGGATCTAAATCATTTGCATCAGATTCATTGCTTTGTAACCATTTTTGGTATGTAGCATAGGTTGTTTTCATTTGGGATATATCGTCCCACAACTCTGTTTGGGTTATTTCTGTCTCGACAAACTGACCAATAGAATAGGTACACTTTTCTACTATGGGGGACAGTAGATTGACATAGGCTCATATGCAGCGCGTCCATAAGGCTACGTGAAGCTAAACTTTCCCTAAGTAAATGTATTTAATTTGGCAAAATTAGTGTTTGTCAGTGTCAGCAGAGTAGGCGACCCTGTAATTTGTCATATTTAAAAAGCTTTTGGTTAATATCTCCAGTCATATAAAGTGGATAAGAACTGCATGAAATGTGTTTTTCCCGGGCAAAGAAAGAAGAAACGTATCTGGTGTAGCCTATTTCCCAGGCCTCTACGCTGTATGCGCTCAGCCATGCATTGAACGCTATTCTTTTTGCCAACAGTGATTTAGTTATATTATTATCCGAAATTATGACTATCCCATCGACTCAGCCTACTACTATTGTCAATGTGATATCTTACATACATCTGTAAATGTGATGATGCATGTAATGCTTTATTTGAAAGGTGCATTTTATGGTGAACATTTGCTTCGCCAAACTTGAAACTCACGGGGCTGCATATGCATAGGCTAGTGACGTTGCTGTTCATTACTCGTCTTTTTGGCTGAGGATAAATAGTTGTGGACAGGTATTCTAACATCTTCAAAGTGCACATCAGAATTGAGGACATACGTCATTGCGTTCTCGACCTCATCAAAATGTGATTTCTGTCATTCTGAGCAGTGTTGGTAGACGCCCTAATCAGGTTAGGCACCCAATGCAAAAAGGTTTGATACATTTCTCAAATGATCTGGGAAATCATAATGCTGATGGACAAATGTCCTGCGCCACATTTTCATAACGGAAACCCTGGGTCATACATTTGGCAGGAAGTTAGGAAGTGCTGCTCAGTTTCCACCTCATTTTTTGGGCAGTGGGCACAAAGCCTGTCTTCTCTCGAGATCCAGGTTCCCTGTCTTCCACAAAGCCTGTCTTCTCTCGAGATCCAGGTTCCCTGTCTTCCACAAAGCCTGTCTTCTCTCGAGATTCCAGGTTCCCTGTCTTCCACAAAGCCTGTCTTCTCTCGAGATCCAGGTTCCCTGTCTTCCACAAAGCCTGTCTTCTCTCGAGATCCAGGTTCCCTGTCTTCCACATAGCCTGTCTTCTCTCGAGATTCCAGGTTCCCTGTCTTCCACAAAGCCTGTCTTCTCTCGAGATCCAGGTTCCCTGTCTTCCACAAAGCCTGTCTTCTCTCGAGATCCAGGTTCCCTGTCTTCCACAAAGCCTGTCTTCTCTCGAGATCCAGGTTCCCTGTCTTCCACATAGCCTGTCTTCTCTTAATAGCAAGGCTATACTCACTGTCCCTGAGTCTATACCTGGTCAAAGCTTTCCTTAAGTTTGGGTCAGTCACAGTGGTCAGGTATTCTGCCACTGTGTACTCTCTGTTTAGGGTCAGTCACAGTGGTCAGGTATTCTGCCACTGTGTACTCTCTGTTTAGGGTCAGTCACAGTGGTCAGGTATTCTGCCACTGTGTACTCTCTGTTTAGGGTCAGTCACAGTGGTCAGGTATTCTGCCACTGTGTACTCTCTGTTTAGGGTCAGTCACAGTGGTCAGGTATTCTTCCACTGTGTACTCTCTGTTTAGGGTCTGTCACAGTGGTCAGGTATTCTGCCACTGTGTACTCTCTGTTTAGGGTCAGTCACAGTGGTCAGGTATTCTGCCACTGTGTACTCTCTGTTTAGGGTCTGTCACAGTGGTCAGGTATTCTGCCACTGTGTACTCTCTGTTTAGGGTCTGTCACAGTGGTCAGGTATTCTGCCACTGTGTACTCTCTGTTTAGGGCCAAATAATATTCCAGTTTGCTTTGTTTTATAGTTTATTCTTTCCAATGGGTCAAGTAATTATATTTTTGTTTTCTCATGATTTGGTTGGATCTAATTGTCAAATCAAATGTATTTATCACATGCGCCGAATACAACTGTTGTAGGCTTTACAGTGAAATGCTTATGAACCTTTCCCAAAGATCCAGATTTGAAAAATAATACAGACAAATAAAATAGCAACTAACACGAGGAACAAAGTAAAATACACAAGAATGGAGTTACATACAGGTAGTACCAGTACCAGATCAATGTGGAGCTACATATAGGGAGTATCAGTACCAGATCAATGTGGAGCTATATACAGGAAATACAAGTACCAGATCAATGTGGAGCTATATACAGGGAGTACCAGTACCAGATCAATGTGGAGCTACATACAGGGAGTACCAGATCAATGTGGAGCTATATACAGGGAGTACCAGTACCAGATCAATGTGGAGCTACATACAGGGAGTACCAGATCAATGTGGAGCTATATACAGGGAGTACCAGTACCAGATCAATGTGGAGCTATATACAGGGAGTACCAGTACCAGATCAATGTGGAGCTATATACAGGGAGTACCAGTACCAGATCAATGTGGAGCTATATACAGGGAGTACCAGTACCAGATCAATGTGGAGCTGTATACAGGAAATACCAGTACCAGATCAATGTGGAGCTATATACAGGGAGTATCAGTACCAGATCAATGTGGAGCTGTATACAGGAAATACCAGTACCAGATCAATGTGGAGCTATATACAGGTAGTATCAGTACCAGATCAATGTGGAGCTATATACAGGGAGTATCAGTACCAGATCAATGTGGAGCTATATACAGGGAGTACCAGATCAATGTGGAGCTATATACAGGGAGTACCAGATCAATGTGGAGCTATATACAGGGAGTACCAGATCAATGTGGAGCTATATGCAGGGAGTACCAGATCAAAGTGGAGCTATATACAGGAAGTACCAGTACCAGATCAATGTGGAGCTTTATACAGGAAGTAGCAGTACCAGATCAATGTGGAGCTATATACAGGAAATACCAGTACCAGATCAATGTACAGATCAATGTGCAGGGGTGTGAGGTGTTTGAGGTACATATATACATATATACATGAAGGCAGGGTAAAGTGACTGGGATCAGGATAGATAATAATAATGTATTTGAGGTAGATATGTACATGAAGGCAGGTAGCCTAGTGGTTCCCGGGCTGACATGGTAAAAATATGTCGTTCTGCCCCTGAGCAAGGCAGTTAACCCACTGTTTCCTGAACAAGGCAGTTAACCCACTGTTCCCCTGAACAAGGCAGTTAACCCACTGTTCCCTGAACAAGGCAGTTAACCCACTGTTCCCCTGAGCAAGACAGTTAACCCACTGTTCCCCTGAGCAAGGCAGGTAACCCACTGTTCCCCTGAACAAGGCAGTTAACCCACTGTTCCCCTGAACAAGGCAGTTAACCCACTGTTCCCCTGAACAAGGCAGTTAACCCGCTGTTCCCCTGAACAAGGCAGTTAACCCACTGTTCCCCTGAACAAGGCAGTTAACCCGCTGTTCCCCTGAACAAGGCAGTTAACCCACTGTTCCCCTGAACAAAGCAGTTAACCCACTGTTCCCCTGAGTAAGGCAGTTAACCCACTGTTCCCCTGAGCAAGGCAGTTAACCCACTGTTCTCCCCGATTTCTCAACTCTAGGAAGAGTCATGTTGTTTCGAAACTTCGTACATTTAAGAATGAAGGAGGCCACTGTTTTCTTGGGAACCTTCAATGCAGCAGAAATGTTTATATGAACTTCCCCAGATCTGTGCCTATACACAATTCTGTCTCAGAGCGCTATGGACAATTAATTCGACCTCATGGCTTGGTTTTTGCTCTGACATGCACTGTCAACTTCGGGACCTTATATAGACAGGTGTGTGCCTTTCCAAATCATGTCCAATCAATTGAATTTACCACAGGTGGACTCCAATCAAGTTGTAGAATCATCTCAAGGATGATCAATGGAAACAGGATGCACCTGAGTCCCCTAGACAAGGGTCTGAATACTTATGCAAATAAGGTATTTCCGTTTTTTTATTTGTAATACATTTGCAAAAATGTCTAAAAGCCTGTTTTTGCTTCGTCATTATGGGGTATTGTGATGTCATTATGGGGTATTGTGATGTTATTATGGGGAATTGTGATGTTATTAAGGGGTATTGTGATGTTATTATGGGGTATTGTGATGTCATTATGGGGTATTGTGATGTTATTAAGGGGTATTGTGATGTTATTAAGGGGTATTGTGATGTTATTATGGGGTATTGTGATGTTATTAAGGGGTATTGTGATGTTATTATGGGGTATTGTGATGTTATTAAGGGGTATTGTGATGTTATTATGGGGTATTATGATGTTATTATGGGGTATTGTGATGTTATTATGGGGTATTGTGATGTCATTATGGGGTATTGTGATGTCATTATGGGGTATTGTGATGTTATTAAGGGGTATTGTGATGTTATTATGGGGTATTGTGATGTCATTATGGGGTATTGTGATGTCATTATGGGGTATTGTGATGTCATTATGGGGTATTGTGATGTCATTATGGGGCATTGTGATGTCATTATGGGGTATTGTGATGTTATTATGGGGTATTGTGTGTACATTGATGAGGGAAAAAAACCATTTATCCAATTTATCCAACGTAACAAAATGTGGAAAAACTTAAAAGGCGTCTGAATATGTTATGAATGCTCTGTATATTTGTTTTGTGTCGCTAAAAAAATATATGTATATGTGTGTGTTGTTTGTGTGTGTGTTTCTTGTGCATGTGTAGTGTATGTGAATGTGTGTTGGTTTTGTGTGTGAGTGAGAGTGTATATGGTTTGTATATACAGTCTAGTGAGTGTGTGTGTGTATATATAGTCTAGTGAGTGTGTATACGGTTGATATATATAGTCTAGTGAGTGTGTGTGTATGGTGTGTATATATAGTCTAGTGAGTGTGTGTGTATGGTTTGTATATATAGTCTAGTGAGTGTGTGTGTATGGTTTGTATATATAGTCTAGTGAGTGTGTATACGGCTTATGTATATAGTCTAGTGAGTGTGTGTGTATGGTTTGTATATACAGTCTAGTGTGTATGGTGTGTATATATAGTCTAGTGAGTGTGTGTGTATTGTTTGTATATACAGTCTAGTGAGTGTGTTTGTGTATATATAGTCTTGTGACAGTGTATATGGCTTATATATATAGTCTAGTGAGTGTGTGTGTATGGTTTGTATATATAGTCTAGTGAGTGTGTGTGTATGGTTTGTATATATAGTCTAGTGAGTGTGTGTGTGTGTATGGTTTGTATATATAGTCTAGTGAGTGTGTGTGTATGGTGTGTATATATAGACTAGTGAGTGTGTGTGTATTGTTTGTATATACAGTCTAGTGAGTGTGTTTGTGTATATATAGTCTTGTGACAGTGTATATGGCTTATATATATAGTCTAGTGAGTGTGTGTGTATGGTTTGTATATATAGTCTAGTGAGTGTGTGTGTATGGTGTGTATATATAGACTAGTGAGTGCGTGTGTATGGTTTGTATATATAGTCTAGTGAGTGTGTGTGTATGGTTTGTATATATAGTCTAGTGAGTGTGTGTGTATGGTTTGTATATATAGTCTAGTGAGTGTGTGTGTATGGTGTGTATATATAGACTAGTGAGTGTGTGTGTATGGTTTATATATAGTCTAGTGAGTGTGTGTGTATGGTTTGTATATATCGTCTAGTGAGTGTGTGTGTATGGTTTGTATATATAGTCTAGTGAGTGTGTGTGTATGGTTTGTATATATAGTCTAGTTTGTGTGTGTGTATGGTTTGTATATATAGTCTAGTGAGTGTGTGTGTATGGTGTGTATATATAGACTAGTGAGTGTGTGTGTATGGTTTGTATATATAGTCTAGTGAGTGTGTGTGTATGGTGTGTATATATAGACTAGTGAGTGTGTGTGTATGGTTTATATATATACGTGCGTAGGGTCCGTGTAAGATAGCGTCAGTGCAGATAGTTTGGGTACCACTAATTTACTATTAGCAGTCTTATGGCTTTGAGGTAGAAGTTGTCTCGGAGCCTGTTGGTCCGTTTGCTTGATGGTAGCAGAGTGAACAGCCTATGTGTCACGCCCTGACCTTAGAGATCCTTTTTATGTCTCTATTTGGTTTGGTCAGGGTGTGATTTGGGGTGGGTATTCTATGTTCTATTATTTGTATTTCTATGTTTTGTCCGGGTAAGGTTCTCAATCAGGGACAGCTGTCTATCGTTGTCTTTGATTTAAGAACCATACTTAGGTAACCCTTTCCCTCCTGTCTTTGTGGGAAGTTAACTTTGTTTAGGGCACATGGCGTTTAGCGTCACGGTCTGTTTTTTTGTAGTGTTTATTGTTTTGTTCGGCGTCATTTTTAATTTAAATAAAGAAAATGCTGCACATTGGTCCAGTTCCTTCAACAGCCGTGACACTATGGCTTGGGTGACTGGAGTCTTTGACAATTTTGCTGGGTTCCTCTGATACCTCCTGAGAGGGAAGAGAGGGAAGAGGCGCTGCCTTGCCCTCTTCACAACTGTACAGTTGTGTGTTAACCGTGTTAAGTCCTTAGTGATGTGGACACCAAGGAGTTTGAAGCTCTCAACCCGCTCCACAACAGCCCCGTCGATGTGGATGGGGACGTGCTATCCCCTCTTTCTTCTACAGTCCATGATCAGCTCCTTGGTCTTACTGACATTGAGGAAGAGGTTGTTGTCCTGTCACTACACTGCTAAGAGTCTGACCTCCTCCCTGTAGGGTGTGTTGTTGTCCTGGGGCTCTGTGGGGTCTGTTTGTGAACAGAGCTCCAGGACCAGCTTGCTGAGGGGACTCTTCTCTATGTTCTTCTCTCTGTAGGTGATGGCTTTCTTATGGAAGGTTTGACAATTGCTCCTTTTAGGTGGTTCCAGATTTTTCAGGATTAGAATAAATAGCAGGTATTTTCCTAATTCTGCTCTACATGCATTATTTGGCATTGTACGTTGTACACAGATAATTGTCTTGCAGAATTCGGCATGCAAAAGTCTCAATTTGGCGTTTGTCCCATTTTGTAAATTCTTGATTGGTGATCAGACTCCAGACATCTCTCTCTCTGTCTCTCTCTCAATTCAATTCAAGGGCTTTATTTGCATGGGAAACATATGTTTACATTGCCAAAGCAAGTGAAATAGATAGTAAAAAAAAGAATAGTAAACATTACACTCACAGAAGTTTCAAAATAACATATACAGTGTTGTGATGATGTGCAAAAGGGAAAATAAATTAACATAAATTTGAGTTGTATTTACAATGGTGTTTGTTCTTCACTGGTTGCCCTTTTCTTGTGGCAACAGGTCACAAATCCTGCTGCTGTGATGGCACACTGGTTTTTCACCCAGTAGATATGGGCGTTTATCAAAATTAAATTTATTTTCAAATTCTTTGTGGGTCTGTGTAATCTGAGGGAAATACATGTCTCTAATATCTTTCTTAACCTGTTTGGAAAGTTATGGGTTTCTCTCTGAGAGCTAAATGAGCCATAAAGTTAAATCAGGAAGTAAGTTGGCTCCGGAATCCTCTTTATGGGTCTTTCTGGTGCTAACAATCATTCTGGAAGTCGACCTGATTTGGTCAAAGACCTAACACACACAGACACAGCATCAGCAGGATAAAGACCTAACACACACAGACACAGCATCAGCAGGATAAAGACCTAACACACACAGACACAGCATCAGCAGGATAAAGACCTAACACACACAGACACAGCATCAGCAGGATAAAGACCTAACACACACAGACACAGCATCAGCAGGATAAAGACCTAACACACACAGACACAGCATCAGCAGGATAAAGACCTAACACACACAGACACAGCATCAGCAGGATAAAGACCTAACACACACAGACACAGCATCAGCAGGATAAAGACCTAACACACACAGACACAGCATCAGCAGGATAAAGACCTAACACACACAGACACAGCATCAGCAGGATAAAGACCTAACACACACAGACACAGCATCAGCAGGATAAAGACCTAACACACACAGACACAGCATCAGCAGGATAAAGACCTAACACACACAGACACAGCATCAGCAGGATGTTTGGATGGGTATTGGTTGGTATTATTTTTTATTATGATACTCCAGCAGAATTCAATCTGACCAGTAAACAACGCAGAATTGCCTTTAGAATATTTATACAGATTCATAATCAATTTATATGATAGTACACTCCCTGCTATTATATCAACTATTGTAGAGTTCCTCCGCAGGTGCCTTATATATATCACACAATATAGTGTCATTTATGTTGGGTCTTCAGCACTCATCACGTCCATAATACTGAGCTTATAGCCAGAGACCGTTTATGATGTAACGTAAAGATAAGCAAGTTTGCTATTTTCCAGATTCCAACTAAGAAAGAAGACATGGCACAATTTCTATGATGAATAAATCCCTTCCCTGTTCCCATTGGATCACAGATATCTGAGAATGACATTTCCAAAGCGCCAGCCATTCAGTCAGAGCCAGCCAGCCAGATATATAGTCAGCCACCCAGCCAGAAAGCCACATGTCAGACACTCAGAGAGACAGCCAGGCAGCCAGCCAGCCAGCCAGCCAGATATACAGTCAGCCACCCAGCCAGAAAGCCACATGTCAGACACTCAGAGAGACAGCCAGGCAGCCAGCCAGCCAGCCAGCCAGATATACAGTCAGCCACCCAGCCAGAAAGCCACATGTCAGACACTCAGCCAGCCAGCCAGCCAGCCACCCAGCCAGAAAGCCACATGTCAGACACTCAGTGAGACAGCCAGGCAGCCAGCCAGCCAGCCAGCCAGCCAGCCAGATATACAGTCAGCCACCCAGCCAGAAAGCCACATGTCAGACACTCAGAGAGACAGCCAGGCAGCCAGCCAGCCAGCCAGGCAGATATACAGTCAGCCACCCAGCCAGAAAGCCACATGTCAGACACTCAGAGAGACAGCCAGGCAGCCAGCCAGCCAGCCAGATATACAGTCAGCCACTCAGCCAGAAAGCCACATGTCAGACACTCAGACAGCCAGCCAGCCAGCCAGCCAGATATACAGTCAGCCACCCAGCCAGAAAGCCACATGTCAGACACTCAGAGAGACAGCCAGGCAGCCAGCCAGCCAGCCAGCCAGATATACAGTCAGCCACCCAGCCAGAAAGCCACATGTCAGACACTCAGAGAGACAGCCAGGCAGCCAGCCAGCCAGCCAGATATACAGTCAGCCACCCAGCCAGAAAGCCACAGGTCAGACACTCAGAGAGACAGCCAGGCACCCAGCCAGCCAGCCAGCCAAATATACAGTCAGCCACTCAGCCAGAAAGCCACATGTCAGACACTCAGAGAGACAGCCAGCCAGCCAGATATATAGTCAGCCACCCAGCCAGAAAGCCACATGTCAGACACTCAGAGAGACAGCCAGGCAGCCAGCCAGCCAGCCAGCCAGATATACAGTCAGCCACCCAGCCAGAAAGCCACATGTCAGACCCTCAGAGAGACAGCCAGGCAGCCAGCCAGCCAGAGAGACAGCCAGCCAGAGAGACAGTCAGCCAGCCAGCTAGCCAGCCAGAAAGCCATGTCAGACACCCAGACAGAGAGCCAGGAGCAGTTTCTGTTTATCACATTCCTGATCAATCCGCACATTGCAATGACACTCAATACAAGATCCTTTCACAGATGCACCAACACACAGGCACTCTACAGACACACTGTTATAGAAGCAGACACTCAGACCAGCGAGGGATAAGGGATTTCTCCTGGTAAATAAGACGTCAGGTAGTATGGGATGACAAGCAAAAGTGCTTACAGTGACAAATGGCCTACTGTGGGAAATCTGTGCCCAGTATAATGGATTCCTCCTCTACAGTCTTCATTCTATTCTATATAATTATATTCTTCACCTACATTATGTACTGTGAAGTAAGGCATAGGTCCAAGCATCTCAAGGGTGATGTATAAATAGCAGGTCCATACTGTGTGTCTGCATTCCCCTAGTGGGACGACTGCATGCAATGCCTAAGCTATCCAGAGACATGGAGCAATTGTCCCTCTATAGATTAAAATGCCATAATAAAATAAAAAATATGTTTCAATCGTTATGTCATTTGACTAGACCAGAATAAACTTCCAATAAGTCTTGGCCTATCCATCAGTAACATAGAGATTGTGAAAGGAGCAATACAGAGGGATTTGTTAAACTTGTTAAACCACAGATAGATTGTTGTTCAGAACAGCCAGGGAGGGAAAAGACCAGAGTGACTAAGGTAAGAAGAATTCCATTATCCCTCTCTTTCTTCTCTTTCATCCTTTACCCCTGGAGCCAGGAGCCTCCCTGCCCCCCCTCCTCCCTGCCTCCCTCCCTCCCCAGAGTGGATCAATGTTGTTGGGGCTGAGTTGGTGACTAGATCAATGCTGATTACCCGGAGCCCTCTGCTCTTTGTAATTGCAAAGTGAGGAGAGATGGGCTGGCTGCATGGGCTGCATGGACGCCACAGGGCCAGGGCAGGTGGGCAGGCAGGCAGGCAGACGGAGCACCATCAAGACTGACTTCTGTTCTGTGTGGGGGGTCTATTGTTATTGAGATGTGGTGACAGGTCATGCTATATAGACCCTCCCCCGAACACACACACAAGCAGACAGACAGGTAGCAGAAAGTAAGACAAACAGACAGACAGACAGACAGACAGACAGACAGACAGACAGACAGACAGACAGACAGACATGTAGCAGAAAGTAAGACAGACAGGTAGCAGAAAGTAAGACAGACAGACAGGTAGCAGAAAATAAGACAGACAGACAGACAGACAGGTAGCAGAAAGTAAGACAGACAGACAGACAGACAGACAGACAGACAGACAGACAGACAGACAGACAGACAGACAGATAGCAGACAGGTAGCAGAAAGTAAGACAGACTGACAGGTAGCAGAAAGTAAGACAGACAGGTAGCAGAAAGTAAGACAGACAAGTAGCAGAAAGTAAGACAGACAGGTAGCAGAAAGTAAGACAGACAGACAGACAGACAGACAGACAGACAGACAGACAGACAGACAGACAGACAGACAGACAGACAGACAGGCTGGTAGCAGAAAGTAAGACAGACAGACAAACAGGTAGCAGAAAGTAAGACAGACAGACAGACAGGTAGCAGAAAGTAAGACAGACAGACAGACAGACAGACAGACAGACAGACAGACAGACAGACAGACAGACAGACAGACAGACAGACAGACAGACAGACAGACAGACAGACAGACAGACAGACAGATAGATAGATAGATATAAATATCTTAGCTTCTGGGACTGAGTAGCAGGCAGTTTACTCTGGGCACCGCTGGGCACCTTATTCATCCAAGCTACTCAAAACTGCCCCCAGCCATAAGAAGAACAGCTTCTACTCCCAAGCCAAAAAACTGCTGAAGAATGAATCAAATGGCCACGTGGACAATTTTGCATTGACACCCCCCTGCTTCTCTCTTTTTATTATCTATACATAGTCATTTTACATGTACACCTACATGTACAGTGATGAGGGGACTCCGGGATGCTGGCCTTCTAGGCAGAGTTGCAAAGAAAATCCACATCTCAGACTGGCCAATAAAAATAAAAGATTAAGATGGGCAAAAGAACACAGAAACTGGACAGAGGAACTCTGCCTAGAAGGCCAGCATTCCGGAGTCGCCTCTTCACTGTTGACGTTGAGACTGGTGTTTTGCGGGTACTATTTGATGAAGCTGCCAGTTGAGGACTTGTCTGTTTCTCAAACTAGACACTCTAATGTACTTGTCCTCTTGCTCAATTGTGCCCACTCCTCTTTCTATTTTGGTTAGACTGACAAGTTTCAGAAGAAAGTTATTTGTTTCTGGCCATTTTTAGCCTGTAATCGAACGCACAAATGCTGATGCTCCAGATACTCAACCAGTCTAAAGAAGGCCCGTTTTATTGCTTCTTTAATCAGGACAACAGTTTTCAGCTGTGCTTTCATAATTGCAAAAAGGTTTTCTAATGATCAATTAGCCTTTTAAAATGATATACTTGGATTAGCTAACACAACGTGCCATTGGAACACAGGAGTGATGGTTGCTGATAATGGGCCTCTGTATGCCTAAGGTATGTAGATATTCCATTCAAAATCTGCAGTTTCCAGTTACAATAGTCATTTACACCATTAACAATGTCTACACTATTTCTGATCAATTTGATGTTATTTTAATGGACAAAAAATGAGCTTTTCTTTCAAAAACAAGAACATTTCTATGTGACCCCAAACTTTTGAATGGTAGTGTACATATTTTTTTTAATTATTTGTTCATATTTTATTAACTATTTTCTTAAATCTACATGGTTGGTTAAGGGCTTGTAAGTAAGCATTTCACAGTAAGGTTTACACCTGGTTAGGTCTACACCGGCGCATGTGACAAATACAATTTGATTTGAATTGAAATATAAAGGCGAAAAAGGGGCTACTACTACTACTGCCACTACTACTACTACTAATATTACTTGTAATACTACTACTACTACTACTACTGCCACTACTACTACTACTAATATTACTTGTAATACTACTACTACTACTGCTACTGTTACAATTACTACTGCCACTACTACTACTACTAATATTACTTGTAATACTACTACTACTACTACTACTGTTACAATTACTACTGCCACTACTACTACTACTACTAATATTACTTGTAATACTACTACTACTACTACTACTGTTACAATTACTACTGCCACCACTACTACTACTACTACTAATATTACTTGTACTACTACTGCTACTACTACTGTTACAATTACTACTGCTACTACTAATACCACTATTACTACTGCCACTACTACTACTACTACTAATATTACTTGTACTACTACTGCTACTACTACTACTGTTACAATTACTACTGCCACTACTACTACTACTAATATTACTTGTACTACTACTGCTACTACTACTACTGTTACAATTACTACTGCTACTACTAATACCACTATTACTACTAACACTAATACTACTACTACTAATAATAATAATATAAATAATACTTTAATATAACCACTACTACTACTACTACTATTACTAATTATACTACTACTACTACTATTAATAATTATACTACTACTACTACTATTACTGGTAATGTAACTGTTATTACAGGGTACTATTAACATTACTACTACTACTACTGCTACTAATATGACTGTTACTGCTAATACTACTAATGTTACTGTTACTACTGCTACTACAACTATTACTACTAATGTTACTGTTACTACGATTACTCCTACCACTACTTTTATTTATTAAACACCTATTTAATCAGATAAATTGACAGAGAACTATGACTTGTACAATTACTATTGCTTCTACAACTACTACTACTACTACGACTGCTATTACTACTACTACTACTACTGTTACTGTTACTACTACTACTACTACGGCTACACCTACTAATATTACTACTACTACTACTACCACTAATGTCACTGTAACTTTTACTACTACTACTTATACTACTCATGTTACTACTACTACTACTACTACTAATGTTACTACTACTACTAATTCTACTACTTATATTGTTACTATTACTACTACAACTACTACAACTTCTGTGAATAATACTAATACTACTAATGTTACTGTTACTACTACCACTACTAATGGTACTGTTACTACTACTACTGCCACTACTAATACTACTACGACTACTACTAATATTACTGTTACTACTACTGCTACTACTACTACTCATATTACTACTACTACTACTACTAATGTTACTGTTACTAGTACTACTAATTCTACTAATAATGTTACAGTAACAGTACTACTAGAACTACTACCACAACTACTACTAATACTACTATTTATACGAATACGAGTAATGTTACTGCTGCTACTAATACTAATACTAATACTAATAGTATTGTTACTACTACTACTGCTAAAACTACTACTGCTACTATGACTACTACTAATATTACTGTTACTACTACTGCTACAACTAACAATACAATTACAACTACTACTACTGCTACTATTACCAATACCGCTACTATTACTACTATTAATATTAATACTACTGCTACTACTACTAATGTTACTGTTACTACAACTACTACTACTACAACTATTACTACTAATGTTACTGTTACTACTACTGCTACTATTACTACTATTACTTTTACTACTACTATTACTACTACTACTACTAATAATGTTACTGTTACCACTACAGCTACTATTACTACTATTACTATTACTATTACTACAAATATTACTGGTACTACTACTACTACTACTAATGTTAATGTTACCACTGCTGCTACTATTAGTACTATTACTATTACTACTACTACTACTACTACTACTACTACTAATGTTACAGTTACTACTAATGTTAATATTTCTACTGATGTTACTGTTACTACTACTGTTACTATTACTACTACTACTACTATTACTACTAATGTTACTGTTACTACTACTGCTGCTATTACTACCACTACTACTATTACTACTAATGTTACTGTTACTACTACTGCTGCTATTACTACCACTACTACTATTACTACTAATGTTACTGTTACTACTACTGCTGCTATTACTACTACTACTACTATTACTACTAATGTTACTGTTACTACTACTGCTGCTATTACTACTACTACTACTATTACTACTAATGTTACTGTTACTACTACTGCTGCTATTACTACTACTACTACTATTACTACTAATGTTACTGTTACTACTACTACTACTACTACTACTATTACTACTAATGTTACAGTTACTACTAATGTTAATATTTCTACTGATGTTACTGTTACTACTACTGCTGCTATTGCTACTACTACAACTATTACTACTAATGTTACTGTTACTACTACTGCTGCTACTACCAATACTAATGTTACTGTTACTACTACTGCTACTGCTACTACTACTACTACTACTACTACTAATGTTACTGTTACTACTACTACATCTACTACTACTGTTACTGTTACTACTACTACTACTACTACCCACTACTACTGCTACTACTACTATTACTACTACTACCACTAATGTTACTGTTACTACTACTACTACTACTACTATTACTACTACTACTACTACTACTACCACTAATGTTACTGTTACTACTACTACTACTACTAATGTTACTGTTACTACTACTACTATTACTACTACTATCACTAATGCTACTGTTACTACTACTACTACTACTATTACTACTACTACTACTACTACTACCACTAATGTTACTGTTACTACTACTACTACTACAAATGTTACTGTTACTACTACTAATGTTACTGTTACTACTACTACAACTACTACTACTGTTACTGTTACCGTTATTATTACTCATGTTACTGTTACTACTACTACTACTATTAATGTTACTACTACTAATGTTACTGTTACTACTGCTACTACTGCTACTACTACTACTACTTCTACTAGTTACTACTACTACCACTATTACTACTACTAATGTTACTGTTACTACTACTACTACTATTACTACTACTAATGCTACTGTTATTACTACTACTACTAATGCTACTGTGACTACTACTTTTACTACTATTACTACTACTACTAGTTACTACTACTACTACTTCTACTAGTTACTACTACTACTACTGCTACTACTAGTTACTACTCCTACTACTACTGCTACTACTACTACTTCTACTAGTAACTACTACTACCACTATTACTACTACTAATGTTACTGTTACTACTACTACTACTATTACTACTACTAATGCTACTGTTATTACTACTACTACTAATGCTACTGTTACTACTACTTTTACTACTATTACTACTACTACTACTAGTTACTACTACTACTACTTCTACTAGTTACAACTACTACTACTGCTACTACTAGTTACTACTCCTACTACTACTGCTACTACTACTACTTCTACTAGTAACTACTACTACCACTATTACTACTACTAATGTTACTGTTACTACTACTACTACTATTACTAGTACTAATGCTACTGTTATTACTACTACTACTAATGCTACTGTTACTACTACTTTTACTACTATTACTACTACTACTACTAGTTACTACTACTACTACTTCTACTAGTTACTACTACTACTACTGCTACTACTAGTTACTACTCCTACTACTACTGCTACTACTACTACTTCTACTAGTAACTACTACTACCACTATTACTACTACTAATGTTACTGTTACTACTACTACTACTATTACTACTACTAATGCTACTGTTATTACTACTACTACTAATGCTACTGTTACTACTACTTTTACTACTATTACTACTACTACTAATGTTACTATTACTACTACGACACACTGGTTTGACACAATGTCTATAGTTTATCAGCATTTGCAGGAACTGTATTGTGTGTCTTGTAGTTGTTGATATGCAATGTGCCTCTAGGTGACAAAGATGACTAGCAAACTGTGATGGACATTACTTTTGTCCTGGAAAAGGGGGATCACTTCTAGGATATGTGTGTGTGTGTGTGTGTGTGTGTGTGTGTGTGTGTGTGTGTGTGTGTGTGTGTGTGTGTGTGTGTGTGTGTGTGTGTGTGTGTGTGAGAGAGAGAGAGAGCGAGAGAGAGAGAAGGACAGAGAGTGTAAGAGATAACCCTGATCCCAGTGAAATACAGTACGTATGTTCCAAATGACACAATCCCGCCCCAAGTTATCTGCAGGAGTCAGACCCTATCCCTGACAACACCACCCATTACTCACGACTGGATGACAACATGGTGAAGGTCAAACTCTGACATTACACAACCATCTCCATTTGAGTTAGAGGTTGCATTGAGAGAAAGTCAGATCATCTTAGCTGTAAAGTGATAGACAGGTCATCTCAGCTGTAGGAAAATAGTCAGGTCATCTCAGCTGTACAGTGATAGACAGGTCATCTCAGATATATAGTGATAGACAGGTCATCTCAGATCTATAGTGATAGACAGGTCATCTCAGATCTATAGTGATAGACAGGTCATCTCAGATCTATAGTGATAGACAGGTCATCCCAGCTGTACAGTGATAGACAGGTCATCTCAGCTGTATAGTGATAATAGACATTGAGTGTTTGAACATTGATTATCAGTATATTTCACTCCCTCTCTTCCTCCTCCTCTGGCCATGATGACAGTGACTCATTATTAGTGAGACTACAGTGTAGGGCTGGAGATAACTGACCCTTAGGCTCTGTGGGAGAGGCATTAGGGAGATACTAGTTTGTGTGTTTGTGCGCTTTTGTGTACCTTTTTGCGTGTGTGTGTGTGTGTGTCGTCTGGTCACCCCTACTCTCATTACAGCCTACAGCCTGAAGCCATACCAAAAGGTTGAGTAATAATTGAGAACCACTCCGCCCGAGAAAAAAAAACACACAAAAAAATAATAATAATAATTTCTCCAAATCGTTTAAATGTTTTCTCTCTCTTGGATTCTGCATTGTCATTTGTTTTGTATTTAATTTCAGAACCTTTTTGCGTGTGTTTCTTTGGCCTCAGCGCAGGACTAATGAGCCAATCTGTTGCCAACCTCTGTCAAAGATCACATCTGTCACCACACACAGACAGCTGCTTCTGTCGGCGGTTGCTTCCCAACTGACACCCCGTTCACTGTAGTGCACTACTTTTGACCAGGGCACATCAGTGTTCTGGTCAAAAGTAGTGAACTAAATAGGGAATAGGGTCGCAATTTCAGACGTAGCCTCTGTCTCTGTTAAGCCAGCATGTATCTCTGTCTCTCTGTAAAAGGCACCGTCTAACCTTTGGCAAGCTGCTCTTGATGGCCGGCTAACTGGTCTTCCAAGGTCCTCCCAGGTTGAGGCACTTGAGCAACATGACATTTTGTTTTTTTGGCAACATCACGTACAGTACAGCAGTGATACTCTATGAATTGGTTCAACTACATGCTGTAGTTGTATGCTTGTTCTGGTGACATTTTACATACAGTAACTGCAAAGGTTAAATGTCCCTATTTTTGACATACTTCGGACGAGACGTTGTTGCTTATTTAGCGTTGACTACAATTAATTTCACATGACACAAATCTCCCTTTAGCCCAATCAGAAATCTCCCTTTAGCCCAATCAGAAATCTCCCTTTAGCCCAATCAGAAATCTCCCTTTAGCCCAATCAGAAATCTCCCTTTAGCCCAATCAGAAATCTCCCTTTAGCCCAATCAGAAATCTCCCTTTAGCCCAATCAGAAATCTCCCTTTAGCCCAATCAGAAATCTCCCTTTAGCCCAATCAGAAATATCCCTTTAGCCCAATCAGAAATCTCCCTTTAGCCCAATCAGAAATATCCCTTTAGCCCAATCAGAAATATCCCTTTAGCCCAATCAGAAATCTCCCTTTAGCCCAATCAGAAATATCCCTTTAGCCCAATCAGAAATATCCCTTTAGCCCAATCAGAAATCTCCCTTTAGCCCAATCAGAAATCTCCCTTTAGCCCAATTAGAAATATCCCTTTAGCCCAATCAGAAATCTCCCTTTAGCCCAATCAGAAATATCCCAGGGGAGATTTAAAGTCATTGTGTAGTTTGCTTTGTTTTTGTCCCCCGTCGGGGTCATCGGAAACATCTGTTTCACACATTTTAAATACTTCATTCAAATCCATCAATCCATCAAATGTACGTTTTAAAAGGATCAAAACATTTCAAATGTTCTTTTTATGCGTGGTTACTCAAGAGTACAGAAAGCACCTCCTTATCCAAACAGCAAGGCTGCCCACGACAGCTGAAACAGAGCATTACCTAGTCAACAGCATTGTCCTACTTTTTATCAGGCCCACAATCTGGAAGCAATGTACTACAATCCTGTGTACCTGGCAGAGATTGACAAATGTCAGCGCCACCAACTAAGCACCTCCATCCCAGGCTGTCCCAGCGTGCCACGAGGGGCTGGTGTTTAAGCAACTTGTCGGCAAAGGCCTTGTCCATGTAGCCGTCCAATGAGCAGCCCACTTCCAAAAGGAGCACCTCCGCCTGGCTTCTCCCACAACAACAACATCTGGTGTATTTGGCCACACAGGAAAACACATCATCATCAACATCACACCAGCTTCCTGTTACACCAGAATGTTTATGGATGTGTGGTGTTGATGAGACCACCTCTCTCACCACGCTGGCTATCAGGTCGACAAGGCATTCAGGGATAACTGTAGTGGTAGTGGGGTGTTGATGAGACCACCTCTCTCACCACCCTGGCTATCAGGTCGACAAGGCATTCAGGGATAACTGTAGTGGTAGTGTGGTGTTGGTGAGACCACCTCTCTCACCACGCTGGCTATCAGGCCGACAAGGCATTCAGGGATAACTGTAGTGGTAGTGTGGTGTTGGTGAGACCACCTCTCTCACCACGCTGGCTATCAGGTCGACAAGGCATTCAGGGATAACTGTAGTGGTAGTGTGGTGTTGGTGAGACCACCTCTCTCACCACGCTGGCTTTCAGGTCGACAAGGCATTCAGGGATAACTGTAGTGGTAGTGTGGTGTTGGTGAGACAACCTCTCTCACCACGCTGGCTATCAGGTCGACAAGGCATTCAGGGATAACTGTAGTGGTAGTGTGGTGTTGGTGAGACCACCTCTCTCACCACGCTGGCTATCAGGTCGACAAGGCATTCAGGGATAACTGTAGTGGTAGTGTGGTGTTGGTGAGACCACCTCTCTCACCACGCTGGCTTTCAGGTCGACAAGGCATTCAGGGATAACTGTAGTGGTAGTGTGGTGTTGGTGAGACCACCTCTCTCACCACGCTGGCTATCAGGTCGACAAGGCATTCAGGGATAACTGTAGTGGTAGTGTGGTGTTGGTGAGACCACCTCTCTCACCACGCTGGCTATCAGGTCGACAAGGCGGTCACGCTATGTATAGGTCCTTTTATCAACAGCAGCCATTCACAACATGGGCAACATAATTCATTACATTTGACTCGTGTAGAATACAAAATGGGTCATGGTTTGCAGGGTACCAGAGTCCTGGATTACAGTATATGTTGTCAGGAGAATCTGTAACCTCACCTTAACAGTGAAGGTGAGAATGTCCTGGCCAATGGCAGCATTCTGGTACATGGAATGGGAGACAGCGGGGTCAGTACAGTCCAGAGCAGTGAGTTTCCCCTGCAGATATAGCACTGGACACACACACACACACACACACACACACACACACACACACACACACACACACACACACACACACACACACACACACACACACACACACACACACACACACACACACATATCCTATAGGGGGTCATCAGAAACATCTGTTTGTCTCTGCATTTACTCGCTAGTCGATACACACTCTCCCCAGGAACAAAGAAAGACTAAAAAGAGACAGATGGTCTTTTCAGTAATGTACAGTACTTCAAATGCATCCATTTGAAATATGTTGCATAATTCTGAGTGCATTGAACAGCAAAGTGACTATGAAGTTAAACTGTCAAGCTAAGAAGGCCTACCTATTGTGCATCCTTCCTAACTAGTCAGAGCAAAACTGTAGAAGATATGTGAGCTTTACAAAATGATTCATAGCATCCCAATTAGCCAATTGACCAGACAACGAATACAAACATTTAAAACCATCTTCACCTGCATGATACTATGACATCATTATGCGGTGAATGGTTGGTCTCCGAAGGGTGTGAAGTATGTTACATTAAATGACCCCGTAAATGTGTGGCGTCTCTGAATGCATGGCTGAAACTCCAGCTTTCTTTGCAGGTGATATTGGGTTAAGCCCTGCTGAGCCCACCACAGCAATCTGAGCAGATAACTACAAAGCATCTGCTGCAAAGAGACGCTGGACAATAACAAACGTAGTGGAACTAAACTGGCTCCTAAAGCAGATTCCTCTCCTCTCCTCTCCTCTCCTCTCCTCTCCTCTCCTCTCCTCTCCTCTCCTCTCCTCTCCTGTCTTCTCCTCTCTTCTCTTCTCCTCTCCTCTCCTATCCTCTCTTCTCCTCTCTTCTCCTCTCTTCTCCTCTCCTCTCCTCTCCTCTCCTCTCCTCTCCTCTCCTCTCCTCTCCTCTCCTGTCTTCTCCTCTCCTCTCCTCTCTTCTCCTCTCCTCTCCTCTCCTCTCTTCTCCTCTCTTCTCCTCTCTTCTCCTCTCCCTCTCCCTCTCCCTCTCCCACAATTCAAGTAGTGGCATATTAAAAGGGGTGGCAGGTAGACTAGTGGTTAGAACATTGGGCCAGTAACCGAAAGGTTGCCGAATTGAATCCCCGAGCTGACAAGGTGAGAATCTGTCATTCAGCCCCTGAACAAGGCAGTTAACCCACTGTTCCCCGCTGTCACTGTAAATAAGAATTTGTTCTTAACTGACTTGCCTAGTTAAAGGCTAAAAGGAATTGATAACAATATGCTTGACTTACTTCCTATTAGCTCCTTGTGAACCAAAAGGTCAGACCAACAGCGAATGCTGTAAGGAGTAAAGCTACCAGGAGAAACTATAGCGGAAGTGTGCTGTATTCAGAAATAACTGTAGTGTGCTGTGCTGTATTCAGGAGTAACTGTAGTGTGTTGTGCTGTATTCAGGAATAACTGTAGTGGAAGTGTGCTGTATTCAGGAATAACTGTAGTGGAAGTGTGCAGTATTCAGGAATAACTGTAGTGGTAGTGTGCAGTATTCAGGAATAACTGTAGTGGAAGTGTGCAGTATTCAGGAATAACTGTAGTGGTAGTGTGCAGTATTCAGGAATTACTGTAGTGGTAGTGTGCAGTATTCAGGAATAACTGTAGTGGAAGTGTGCAGTATTCAGGAATAACTGTAGTGGTAGTGTGCAGTATTCAGGAATAACTGTAGTGGAAGTGTGCTGTATTCAGGAATAACTGTAGTGGAAGTGTGCAGTATTCAGGAATTACTGTAGTGGTAGTGTGCAGTATTCAGGAATAACTGTAGTGGTAGTGTGCAGTATTCAGGAATAACTGTAGTGGAAGTGTGCAGTATTCAGGAATTACTGTAGTGGTAGTGTGCAATATTCAGGAATAACTGTAGTGGAAGTGTGCAGTATTCAGGAATAACTGTAGTGGTAGTGTGCAGTATTCAGGAATAACTGTAGTGGAAGTGTGCAGTATTCAGGAATTACTGTAGTGGTAGTGTGCAATATTCAGGAATAACTGTAGTGGAAGTGTGCAGTATTCAGGAATAACTGTAGTGGTAGTGTGCAGTATTCAGGAATAACTGTAGTGGAAGTGTGCAGTATTCAGGAATAACAGTAGTGGAAGTGTGCTGTATTCAGGAGTAACTGTAGTGGCAGTATGCTGTATAGAGAAGTAACTGTGGTGGTTGTGTGCTGTATTCAGAAGTAACTGTGGTGGTTGTGTGCTGTATTCAGAAGTAACTGTGGTGGTTGTGTGCCGTCCTGTTTTCAACACAGTATGCACGATGCATGTCCTTCCTCTGTGCCTAAATCAAGGCCATTCAAGGAAGTAATACTGATAGGAGTAAGTTACTAGGAGTTATCGTTCTCTAGGCGCCAAGCGTCTGGCCTAAGAGATTAACTCTTCACAGTTAGAACCTTTAAAAGTCTCAGATACTGTATCTCAAAGCTCTCTTGGCTGCCGGCTATCTGCAGCAACATATCTGTAGAGATTCTACTGGTGCCATTCCTAAATTGGTAATCTGTTTGTTGAATTTAATAAGATAACATACAGTATGGAATTGTTTTTAGAATGTCATTAATAAGCTAACATACAGTATGGAATTGTTTTTAGAATGTCATTAATAAGCTAACATATAGTATGGAATTGTTTTTAGAATGTCATTAATAAGCTAACATACAGTATGGAATTGTTTTTAGAATGTCATTAATAAGCTAACATATAGTATGGAATTGTTTTTAGAATGTCATTAATAAGCTAACATACAGTATGGAATTGTTTTTAGAAGGTCATACCATGGCCCATTTAGTTATTTGATGTAGAATCGTAGGACACCTGTGGCTATTGAACATATACAGTATAATCATTTATTTTTGATTAAACATTTAATTTGTCATTACTGTTATAAGCCCATAGTCTGGCAGATTTTCTGGATCTTTGTTTTAGATTCCGTCTCTCACAGTTGAAGTGTACCCATGATAAAAAATTACAGACCTCTACATGCTTTGTAAGCAGGAAAACCTGCAAAATCGGCAGTGTATCAAATACTTGTTCTCCCCACTGTATATGTATTTTTTTGTTACAAATTATTTGATAAATATTGAACTTGGCCTATAGAAAATATTGAACTTACTACCCATAGAAAAGCATTGAATAACACATTCATCAATTACTAAAAAGACAGTCCAAAAATATATGATAAGGAATAAGGTTTTGAAGCTTCTGTCCTACATCTAGAAAATATTAGAAAGCTCAGAAAATATTTGTGTTTGGACACATATTTAACCCCTTATTGTGGTTGGCACAAGACTACCTCCATACATCCATCCACTGAAAGTATGAGTTACTGTCAGATGAGTGGAAGTGGGGTCGTAGAGCAAAACTGGTTTGTGAAAGTCTCTCCTTTCCACAGTGGGTCATGTCGGTGTTTTTGCAGGCCGAACAATTTGGACTTTACAGACGTTTTTGTGAGAAAACAGATTTTCGGGATGTCTCATGGTCTGACAAACACCGCTGTAGCTCGCCCCCCCCCCCCAAAAAAACGTCTGTAGAGTCCAAACTGTTCGGCCTGCAAAAACACTGACATGACCCACTGTGGAAAGGAGAGACTTTCAGATGCCGAAGGCCGACAAGATGCCCGAAGGCCGACAAGATGCCCGAAGGCCGACAAGATGCCGAAGACCGACAAGATGCCGAAGGCCGACACTGGTGGACAAAGGACGAAGGTTGTGCCGCAGCCCGTGCAAAGACCCAGAAGTCTCTGATTTTTATAAAAGTCACAGATTTTTACCAATTAAACGCTGAAACGCTAAAGTATTATGCTAATTCAATTTCTGTGTGACATTAACTCCAGTTAAAGGGCCTCATGTTGACAGATGTAGATGTACATTTTAGATGTAGAATGCAACTAGTTCTCACAGTCTCACGTCAGAATTAGACGTTCATCCATGTTTCTCAAACATCAAATTTCGAAAGTTGTTGGAAACGTAAAATGTTTCTAAGTGTTTAAGTTTAGCCATTAACTTCAAAATCTTAAGGTTAGGCATTAACTCTGATGGGTCAAGGTAAGGGTTAAGGTTTGGGATTGTCTTAAAACAAAAATATCAACAAACTAAATTATATTGCTGGATTTAAACTTGCAAACTTTGGAATCACAGGCAGATGCTTATTCCAATCCACCATCCCCGTCACAACGCCCTAGTTAATTTGTGACTAGGGGGCAGTATTTTCATTTTTGGAAAAATAATGTACCCAAAGTAAACGGGATATTTTGTTAGGACAAGATGCTAGAATATGCATATAATTGACAGCTTAGGATAGAAAACACTCTAAAGTTTCCAAAACTGTAGAAATATTGTCTGTGAGTATAACAGAACTGATATTGCAGGCGAAAGCCTGAGAAAAATCCAATCCGGAAGTGCCTCATGTTTTGAAAGCTCTGCCTTCCAAAGCTCTGCCTTCCTATTGAGCAGTGAATGGGCTATCAACCAGATTACTTTTTCTACGTATTCCCCAAGGAGTTTACAGCATTGTGACGTAGTTTTACGCATTTATGTTGAAGAATACCCATAAGCGGCTACATTGTGTAAGTGGTCACCTGATGACTCTCAGAGTGACTCTCGTGTAAAATACAGAGGTAGCCATTATTCCAATCGGTCCTACTGAAAAAACAATTGTCCCGGTGGATATATTATCGAATAGATATTGGAAAAACACCTTGAGGATTGATTATAAACAACGTTTGCCATGTTTCTGTCGATATTATATTATTAGTTGTTTTCCTGACCGTAATTTCCAGTCGATTTCTCAGCCAAACGTGAAGAACAAACGGAGCTATTTCGCCTACAAAAATAATATTTTGGGAAAAAACGACTGGGAGTCTCGTGAGTGAAAACATCCTAAGCTCATCAAAGGTAAACGATTTCATTTGATTGCTTTTCTGATTTCCGTGACCAAGTTACCTGCTGCTAGCAGGACAAAATGCTATGCTAGGCTATCGATAAACTTACACAAATGCTTGTCTAGCTTTGGCTGTAAAGCATATTTTGAAAATCTGAGATGACAGGATGATTAACAAAAGGCTAAACTGTGTCTCAATATATTTCACTTGTGATTTTCATGAATAGGAATATTTTCTAGGAATATTTATGTCCGTTGCACTATGCTAATTAGTGTCAGTCGATGATTACGCTCCCGCATGCGGGATGGGGAGTCACTAGAGGTTAAAACTGAAACCTACTTCAAGGTAACAGTGCTCACTGTTGCCCCTAGTGGTCGGTTTCCACATCATCTCCCAACGTCTTCAGACATGGATGGACATTGAATATGGACTTGTATCACGGGAGACCTGACTGGTAGAATGACCGTTCAGCAATCTTAAATAATCTTTCTCCTTGGCCATGTTTTTAGTCTAATCTTCACACGCTATCTATGTTATGGAATAAGCTGTTTTTGATAAGTGGGTGCTTTGCAAAAACAAAACCTATTTACCATACCTTTCACTAACACATTAATACCTGGGAATGAAGAAAACAACAACAACCAAAAGAGCAATTCCAAAATTGGGGGGAAAAAGTCTGCTTGTTTATCTTGCCTTAACTTCAGCCCTCTAGTTATTAGTGTGAGCCACCAAGGTCATACAGAGAAGGTGGAAGGCAGAGAGGCATTATCAGCTTGCCTGTGTGTGTGTGTGTGTGTGTGTGTGTGTGTGTGTGTGTGTGTGTGTGTGTGTGTGTGTGTGTGTGTGTGTGTGTGTGTGTGTGTGTGTGTGTGTGTGTGTGTGTGTGTGCGTGTGTGTGTGTGTGTGTGCAGACTCAGAGGCACGCCACAGAGGCAGTTCTGCTCCAGCACCTTGAGCAAATTGTTAGGATATTATCCGGGAGGGGGGACAGGCGTCGCGGCACCGCTGGTGAGGTGGCGTAGCGGGGGTCCGAGGAGGGAATACCTGGCTGTCACCTTGACGATTCTCCACCAGCTGCTCCCAGTTAACAGACCAATCCAGTGCCTAATTGATTTTTCCCAGGAACTCCTGCACCTGCTAATTGGTGCGCCTCAGCGCCTCACCATCTATACCTGATTGTTAATTGATTATTTAGCTCAACTGTTTAGCAGCAGAGGTGGGGAGAAGATGGTGAAGTTTTTTAATATGGGTTTATGTGATTTATAAGATGAATGGTTTAGTGTCTGGTGGGGAAATGTAATGAAGGGCTGGTTGTCAAATGCCGAAGTGGAGCTTGACTCTCCTCTTTCAGTCTCTCTCTCTCTCTCTCTCTCTCTCTCTCTCTCTCTCTCTCTCTCTCTCTCTCTCTCTCTCTCTCTCTCTATTCAACACAATTCAATTCAAGGGGCCTTATTGGCATGGGAAACGTGTGTTACCATTGCCAAAGCAAGTGAGATAGTTAATATACAAAAGTGAAATAAACAATAAAAATGAACAGTAAACATTACACTCACAGAAGTTTCAAAACAATAAAGACATTACAAATGTCATATTACATATATATACAGTGTTGCAACGCTGTACAAATGGTTACGGGTACACAGGGGAAAATAAATATGCATAAATATGGGTTGTATTTACAATGGTGTTTGTTCTTCACTGGTTGCCCTTTTCTTGTGGCAACAGGTCAAAAATCTTGCTGCTGTGATGGCACACTGTGGAATTTTACCCAGTAGATATGGGAGTTTATCAAAATTGGGTTTGTTTTCAAATTCTTTGTGGGTCTGTGTAATCTGAGGGAAATATGTGTCTCTAATATGGTCATACATTGGACAGGATATTAGTAAGTGCAGCTCAGTTTCCACCTCGTTTTGTGGGCAGTGTGCACATAGCCTGTCTTCTCTTGAGAGACATGTCTGCCTACAGCGGCCTTTCTCAATAGCAAGGCTATGCTCACTGAGTCTGTACATAGTCATAGCTTTCCTTAAGTTTGGGTCAGTCACAGTGGTCAGGTATTCTGCCACTGTGTACTCTCTGTTTAGGTCCAAATATTTTTTGTTAATTCTTTCCAATGTGTCAAGTAATTATCTTATTGTTTTCTCATGATTTGATTGGGTCTAATTGTGCTGCTGTCCTGGGGCTCTGTGGGGTGTGTTTGTGTTTGTGAACAGAGCCCCAGGACCAGCTTGCTTAGGGGACTCTTCTCCAGGTTAATCTCTCTGTAGGTGATGGCTTTGTTTTGGAAGTTTTGGGAATCACTTCCTTTTAGGTGGTTTTAGAATTTAATGTCTCTTTTCTGGATTTTGATAATTAGTGGGTATCGGCCTAATTATGCTCTGCATGCATTATTTGGTGTTCTACGTTGTACATGGAGAATATTTTGGCAGAATCCTGCATGCAGAGTCTCAATTTGGTGTTTGTCCCAAGTCTTGGTTGGTGAACGGACCCCAGACCTCACAACCATAAAGGGCAATGGGCTCAATGACTGATTCAAGTATTTTTAGCCAGATCCTAATTGGTATGTTGAATTTTATGTTCCTTTTGATGGCATAGAATGCCCTTCTTGTATTGTCTCTCAGATCGTTCATCGCTTGTGGAAGTTACCTGTGGCGCTGATGTTTAGGCCAAGGTATGTATAGTTTTTGTGTGCTCTATGTCACGACTTCTACCGAAGTTGTTGCCTCTCCTTGTTAGGGCGGTGCTCGGCGTTCGACGTCACCGGTCTTCTAGCCATCATTGATCCATTTTTCATTTTCCATTGGTTTTGTCTTGTCTTCCCACACACCTGTTTTCAATCCCATTCATTACCTGTTGTGTATTTAACCCTCTGTTTCCCCTCATGTCTTTGTCAGAGATTGTTTATTGTCAGTGTAGTGTTGTTGTTGTTGTATAGGTGCGCGACGGGTCTTCCTACCCATATTTGTTTGTGTTCTTTTCCTGTTTAGTGTTATGGAGCATGTTACTAGGACATTATTAAAAGACTCCATTTTACACTCCGTTTGACTCTCCTGCGCCTGACTTCCCTGCCACCTATACACATATGCCTGACACTCTAGGGCAAAGGTGTCTAGATGGAATTTGTTTTTGTGGTCCTGGCAACTGGACCTTTTTTGGAACACCATTATTTTGGTCTTAATGAGATTTACTGTCAGGGCCCAGATCTGACAGAATCTGTGCAGAATTTCTAGGTGCTGCTGTAGGCCCTCCTTGGTTGGTGACAGAAGCACCAGATCATCAGCAAACAGTAGACATTTGACTTCAGATTCTAGTAGGGTGAGGCCGGGTGCTACAGACTGTTCTAACAACACACTTGTTGTTTGTGTACATGGATTTTATAATGCCGTATGTTTTACCCCCAACACCACTTTCCATCAGTTTGTATAGCAGACCGTCATGCCAAATTGAGTCGAAGGCTTTTGTGAAATCAACAAAGCATGAGAAGACTTTGCCTTTGTTTTGGTTTGTTTGGTTGTCAATTAGTGTGTACAGGGTGAATACATGGTCTGTTGTACGGTAATTTGGTAAAAAGCCAATTTGACATTTGCTCAGTACATTGTTTTCATTGAGGAAATGTACAAGTCTGCTGTTAATGATAATGCATATGATTTTCCCAAGGTTACTGTTGACGCATATCTCACGATAGTTATTGGGGTCAAATTTGTCTCCACTTTTGTGGATTGGGGTGATCAGTCCTTGGTTCCAAATATTGGGGAAGATGCCAGAGCTAAGGATGATGTTAACGAGTTTTGGTATAGCCAATTGGAATTTGTTGTCTGTATATTTGATCATGTCATTAAGGATACCATCAACACCACATGCCTTTTTGGGTTGGAGGGTTTTTATTTTGTCCTGTAGCTCATTCAAGGTAATTGGAGAATCCAGTGGGTTCTGGTAATCTTAAATAGTTGATTCTAAGATTTGTATTTGATCCTGTATATGTTTTTGCTCTTTATTCTTTGTTAAAGAGCCAAAAAGATTGGAGAAGTGGTTTACCCATACATCTCCATTTTGGATAGATAATTCTTCGTGTTGTTATTTGTTTAGTGTTTTCCAAATTTCCCAGAAGTGGTTAGTCTATGGATTCTTCAATTACATTGAGTTGATTTCTGACGTGCTGTTCCTTCTTTTTCCGTAATGTATTTATGTATTGTTTTAGTGATTCACCATAGTGAAGGCGTAGACTCAGGTTCTGGTCTATGTTTTTGTTTGGACAGGTTTCTCAATTTCTTTCTTAGATTTTTTGCATTCTTCATCAAACCATTTGTCATTGTTGTTAATTTTCTTCGGTTTTCTATTTGAGATTTTTAGATTTGATAGGGAAGCTGAGAGGTCAAATATACTGTTAAGATTTTCTACTGCCAAGTTTGCACCTTCACTATTACAGTGGAACGTTTTACCCAGGAAATTGTCTAAAAGGGATTGAATTTGTTGTTGCCTAACTGTTTTTTGGTAGGTTTCCAAACTGCATTCCTTCCATCTATAGCATTTCTTAATTTGACTCAGTTCCTTTGGCTTTGATGCCTCATGATTGAGTATTGCTCTGTTCAAGTAGACTGTGATTTTGCTGTGGTCTGATAGGGGTGTCAGTGGGCTTGACTGTGAACGCTCTGAGAGGCCTGGGTGGAGGTCAGTGATAAAGTAGTCTACAGTACTACTGCCAAGAGATGAGCTATATGTGTACCTACCGTATGAGTCCCCTCGAAACCTACCATTGACTATGTACATACCCAGCGTGCGACAGAGCTGCAGGAGTTGTGACCCGTTTTTGTTGGTTATGTTGTCGTAGTTGTGCCTAGGGGGGCTATCTATCTCTCACTCTCACTCTCCCCCTTCCACAACCCAGCCAGGTCACCTGTTGTCAGTCTTGGGTAGGTTACTTTCCAAAATTGTAATCAGAAACGTAACTTTTGGATTACCCAAACTCTGTAACGTAATCTGATTACATTCAGTTACTTTTCCCCTTAAGAGGAGTTAGAAGAAAATGTGTTTGTTAAAGTTTACATAGCTGGCCATATATGGATGTTCAATTTTACTTTATGGGTTGGTTATGTAGGCTTCTTCTAACCCATCGCTTTCTACTACTAATAATACGATTAAATTATATCTTTACATTTAAAAAAAAAAAACTGTCTATCAGAATTCCAGTCATTCCAATAAATGTTATACACCTTGATCTTAAAATGCTGCATTTGCTATCGGCCTATTATTTACTTTTTTGTTGGTGACACTTTGATAATGCAGAGCAAATCCACAAATGAAACAATAACAAAACCGTTGCCTCACCTCTGTTTTCGGTAAACAGCTGAGGGATGGGCCTGTTACCACTCTCAGAACAATAGACAGAGCTATGGATGCAAGAACTGACCATCCATGTTATCAACATGATTGTTTTAACAATGTTATGAAGCTATACAATGTTTGTTTATATTTACAGTGTCTACAAACATTGGAGAAAAACAAGCTTATATTTTGGGTTCTCATGGACAGTTAAACTAAGCTCACGAGGCAATGATAAGTTATATTCTTCAAGAATCAGTGGATATACACTACCAGTCAAAAGTTTGGGGCCACTGAGAAATGTCCTTGTTTTTTGTCCATTAGAATAACATCAAATTGATCAGAAATACAGTGTAGACATTGTTAATGTTGTAAATGACTATTGTAGCTGGAAACGGCAGATATCTTTTATGGAATATCTATATAGGTGTACAGAGGCCCATTATCAGCAGCCATCACTCCTGTGTTCCAATGGTACGTTGTGTTAGCTAATCCAAGTTTATCATTTTAAAAGGCTAATTGATCTTTAGAAACCCCTTTTGCAAATATGTTATCACAGCTGAAAACTGTTGTCCTGATTAAAGAAGCAATAAAACTAGCCTTCTTTAGACTGGTTGAGTATCTGGAGCGTCAGCATTTGTGGGTTCGATTACAGGCTAAAAATGGCCAGGAACAAAAACTTTCTTCTGAAACTCATCAGTCTATTCTTGTTCTGAGAAACGAAGGCTATTCCAATGCGAGAATTTGCCAAGAAACTGAAGATCTGGTACAATGCTGTGTACTACTCCCATCACAGAACAGTGCAAACTGGCTCTAAACAGAATAGAAAGAGGAGTGGGAGGCCTCGGTGCACAACTAAGCAAGAGACCAAGTACATTAGAGTGTCTAGTTTGAGAAACAGACACCTCACAAGTCCTCAACTGGCAGCTTCATTAAATAGTACCCACAAAACACAAGTCTCAACGTCAACAGTGAAGACGCGACTCCGGGACGCTGGCCTTCTAGGCAGAGTTGCAAAGAAAAAGCCACATCTCAGACTGGCCAATAAAAATAAGATTAAGATTTAATATTGGCAAAAGAACACAGACACTGGACAGAGGAACTCTTCCTAGAAGGCCAGAATCCCGGAGTCGCCTCTTCACTATTTGGGTTCAAATACATATTGAGATTTGTGAACAGCCATCCACAACAACCACAATCCGTAAGGCGCAAATAGCTAAATGAGAGAGCAGCAGTGTGATTCACATCAAAGCGCTATGTAGATATCAATAATAAGTGTTAGCTGTATCGCCATAGATTACCTCGCTGCTGTTATTCTTACCTCCAAGCGTTTAGTCAAATTGGATAATCTTTGGATGCCGACAGCAAAAACATAGCTTGGACTGTAGCCTACAAAAGCCTATTCCTGCGCTTTTCCCATGATCCATCAAACACATTGGGTGTGTCATCATAGCGGTCTCTGATGTTTTTTTCTGAATTTAAAATGTTATAATCAAGTTTTTGAATAAGTGTCTGTAATCGTATTACAATATGTTTGATGGATTACAGTTACCGTCTCTTTGTAAACCATCACATGTGATCTGTGACACCCTGTCAGTGATTCAAGTCAGTATTCGACATCCATCAGAAGATGATGTGGAAATTTGACGTTTGAAACAACTTCAAAATTTGACGTTTGAGAAACATGGATGAATGTCTAATTCTGATGTGAGACTGTGAGAGCTAGTTGCAGCACACACACACACACACACACACACACACACACACACACACACACACACACACACACACACACACACACACACACACACACACACACACACACACACACACACACACACAGATACACACACACACACACACACAGACACACACACACAAACAGTTTGACCCTGGAGCCTCTCTGTCACGCCTGCTCCCGATCTCCGTCCCTGGCGCTCGAAGGCGCCAGGTTCCCCAGCATTACGCACTCCTGCCACCATCAGTACGCACACCTGCCTTCCCCCCGTCACACGCATCAGCAATTAATATACTCACCTGGATTCAATGACCTGTCCATTACCTCATCAGCAATCAATGACCTGTCCATTACCTCCCCCTATATCTGTCTGGTTCCCCGCTCTGTTCCCTGCTTCAGCATTAATTGTCGTTTGTCGTTGTTTACCCGTGTGCTGACGCTGTTCCTGTTCTATTACCTATCTGTTCCTGAATAAATGTTTACTCCCCGTACCTGCTTCTCATCTCCGGCGCCTGTCTTTACACTCTCTAACTTCTCTGTCCTTGGTGCAGTGCTACTGCTGCTGTTGAGCTCACATGGAGGTGGTTCAGCTACTCTGTGCGTCATACAATACTTGTAAAGAAAAATGATGTTCTCCTCCTCATGATGTTCTCCTAATAATGATGTTCTCTTCTTCATGATGTTCTCCTCCTCGCGATGTTCTCCTCCTCGTGATGTTCTCCTCCTCATGATGTTCTCCTCCTCGTGATGTTCTCCTCCTCATGATGTTCTCCTCCTCATGATGTTCTCTTCTCCATGATGTTCTCTTCTCCATGATGTTCTCTTCTCCATGATGTTCTCCTCATCATGATGTTCTCTTCTCCATGATGTTCTCTTCTCCATGATGTTCTCTTCTCCATGATGTTCTCTTCTCCATGATGTTCTCCTCATCATGATGTTCTCTTCTCCATGATGTTCTCTTCTCCATGATGTTCTCCTCCTCATGATGTTCTCCTCCTCGTGATGTTCTCCTCCTCATGATGTTCTCCTCTTTGTGATGTTCTCTTCTCCATGATGTTCTCTTCTTCGTGATGTTCTCTTCTCCATGATGTTCTCTTCTCCATGATGTTCTCCTCCTCGTGATGTTCTCTTCTCCATGATGTTCTCTTCTCCATGATGTTCTCTTCTCCATGATGTTCTCTTCTTCGTGATGTTCTCTTCTTCGTGATGTTCTCCTCCTCGTGATGTTCTCCTCCTCGTGATGTTCTCCTCCTCGTGATGTTCTCCTCCTCGTGATGTTCTCCTCTTCGTGATGTTCTCCTCCTCGTGATGTTCTCTACCCCATGACTTTCTATAGATAAATATACTGATATTGATTAAGTCAAACACACTGGATTATTGAAGAGAATCAATAGCAACCTGATCAGAAAGACAAGTGATAAGGCTATATATTGTGAGACTGTTATAGATGATAATTACAATGTAATTTTAGGCATCAACACATCTCTCATCAGGAAATAAATAAGAGATTGTCTTTTTGGGGTCAATAAGTAAGGTATATTGAGTCAATACCAGGGTTGGTGTCAATTCAATTTAAAATGTCAGTCAATTCAGGAAGTACCCTGACATACCAATTCCAATTATCTTCAATGATTTGCAATGAGGAACCTTTTGATTTGGAATTGGAATTTGGTTTACTTTCTGAATTGACTGGAATTGAAATGGAATTGCCCCCAACCAATACAGTAGATAAACAGAGGAGAACAGACACCCCATGCATGAGAATGGGCCCGTGGCACCAAAAGATCCACCTAAAGTTAAGGGGAGTATTTCTATCCAAAACAGAAACTCACAGCTCTGCTTCTGAAACTGGTGCCAGAGGCACAGCTGAAGTGAAATACTGTTTGTCTCCTCCTCTACAAACTGACTCAGTGTCATTGTTGCATTGTGCTTCTGACAGCTTGGCAGTTGCTGCTGAGAGAAGGGAAAAGAGGAGGATGGATGAAGATGAGGATCAATTCAATTGGTTGGCAGTAATACAACAGATCCCTTTATTTCCCTCCCTCCCTCCCTCCCTCCCTCCCTCCCTCCCTCCCTCCCTCCCTCCCTCCCTCCCTCCCTCCCTCCCTCCCACTTGCTCTCTCCCCTCCCACTTGCTCTCTCCTCTCCCTCTCTCTCTCCGAACCTCCTGACAAACCTTTAACCCTTCATGTTTCCCTCCCCTCCCTCCCTCCCTCGCTCCTCTCCCTCCCTCCCTCCTCTCCCTCCTCCCTCTCTCTCCGAACCTCCTGACAATCCTTTAACCCTTCATGTTTCCCTCCCTCCCTCCCTCCCTCGCTCCTCTCCCTCCCTCCCTCCCTCCCTCCCTCCCTCCCTCCCTCCCTCCCTCCCTCCCTCCCTCCCTCCCTCCCTCCCTCCCTTCCTCCTCTCCCCTCCCTCCTCCCTCTCTCTCCGAACCTCCTGACAAACCTTTAACCCTTCATGTTTCCCTCCCTCCCTCGCTCCTCTCCCTCCCTCCCTCCCTCCCTTCCCTCCTCCCTCCCCTCCCTCCCTCCCTCCCTCCCTCCCTCCCTCCCTCCCTCCCTCCCTCCCTCCCTCCCTCCCTCCCTCCTCTCCCTCCTCCCTCCCTCCCTCCCTCCCCCCTCCCTCCCTCCCCTCCCTCCCTCCCTCCCTCCTCCCCCTCCCTCCCTCCCTCCCTCCCTCCTCCCTCCCTCTCCCCTCCCTCCTCCCTCTCTCTCCGAACCTCCTGACAATCCTTTAACTCTTCATGTTTCCATCCCTCTTATTTTCTGATGTCATATTATCTGTGCAGCTTGAAGATTCACAAGGTCTTGATCTCATTCAATCAAATTCAACATGTCTAAAAAACATTATTACTTTTTTTTTTTACAAAATTGAGCCTTTGAAGTGTAACTAATTATCACTACCAGCAATAATTTACTGAGAGCAATTTCATTCCTTTATAAAATCAAGCTATTTATTTATTTATTCAAAAGAAAACGGGCTAGCCTAGCTAGAAATTAATCTCCCTACTGCTGCTATTTTCATACTAATGCAGAGGACATGAGTCTGCCGACTCTTGAGTTCTACATTTTACTACTTATTAACTCAAAGTCCTTTGAAGTTTAGGTATATTGTTCTTAATACCCTGGAAAGCTGCC
This sequence comes from Oncorhynchus nerka, assembly GCF_034236695.1. NCBI lineage: Eukaryota > Metazoa > Chordata > Actinopteri > Salmoniformes > Salmonidae > Oncorhynchus > Oncorhynchus nerka. The sequence continues at coordinate 92,431,624 of NC_088397.1, read as the reverse complement.
ATTGCTGTGATGAGAGAGAAGGAGGAAGAGAGGGAGAGGAGAGAGAGAGAGAGAGAGAGAGAGAGAGAGAGAGAGAGAGAGAGAGAGAGAGAGAGAGAGAGAGAAACACCATCATCGCTGTCTGAGCTGGGGTTGAGTGACTGGTGGGTTATGTCAACTATCACTGACTCGGCCCTTAATTGTTTAGTTTCCCTGTTTAACTCTGTTGCAGATAAACATGTGTCGTACAAAAGACTAAGGATAAAATACAAATCTAATCCCTGGTTCATGAAGAGAAATTACAGGAAAGAAATGTAGCTTGGGCTAAGGCTAGAATGACTGATTCTACTTCTGTTTGTCCTTCAGACATTTGAGAAATAGATAGTCTATCTCTGGTTAGAAAAGCTAAATCAGGGGCAGGACCGTGTTTGTGAAACCCTGCTCTAACAGACTCATATAATTTATTTTCATTTAAACCATTTGATATCTATGCTGTATTAAGTGTCTTGCTAAAGATTGATGTAAAGCAATCCACATGAGTTTATTCACTTGATCCCTTCTTAATACAGCTCTCTAACCCACTCATTGTTGAACCTTTAACCTGTATTTAAAATAAAAATGTTTACTTGACAATGGCTACTGCTGTTATCTCTTAAGATTCGGAAAGTGGCAAAGATAATTACCGCCCGATCTCAAAGTTATCTTGCCTATCCAAGGTATTAGAATCCCTAACCAACTCCCAGCTAAAATATATATTTTTTTAACTTCCAACTCTATTCTAAATATGCACCAGTCTGATTTTAGACCTGGACACAGTACTGTTTCAGCCACTATGCTTGATAAAATGATAAAATGCTAACATCATAAAACACATTGTGCCGTATTTAAAGACCTTTGCGAAGGCTTTCGTCACCGTTGACCATTCCCTACTCATTGCAAAAAAAAATCAAATCTGAAATCTGAAATAGGAGTGAATAAAGAGTCTTTGCAAATGGTTTTAAGAGCTATTGGATAAGACAGGACACATGGTGTGCTTTCTGATGGTGTCAAGTGGAATTACGAAAGGTGTACCGCAGGGGTTGGTTTTGGGACCTGTTCTATTTACTCTTTATATAAATTATATTGGTCTATGTAATAAATACTGTAATATGTAATAATCTGCAGACAATAGGGTTGGGGTATGCCATTGCACCGACTCTTAACTATTTCAGAGCTGCATTCTGATTTTGTTACATTACAAAAAGCGAAAGCCCTAGTTGATTTAAAACGTCTACTTAAAATGCGGGCAAAACTAAATATACAGTTGAAGTCGGGTGTTTACATACACCTCAGCCAAGTATATTTAAACTCAGTTTTTCACAATTCCTGACATTTAATCCTAGTAAAAATTCCCTGTCAGTTAGGATCACCTCTTTATTTAAAGAATGTGAAATGTCAGAATACTTGTAGGGAGAATGATTTATTTAATTAATTTCACATTTTTAATTTAATTTCTTTCATTACATTCCGAGTGGGTCAGAAGTTTACATACGCTCAATTGGTATTTGGGAGCATTGCCTTTAAATTGTTTATTAACTTGGTCACGTTTCGGGTGAACTTGGGTCAGGTTTCGGGTAGCCTTCCACAAGCTTCCCACAATAAGTCCCCAAGATGAATTTTGGCCCATTCCTCCTGACAGAGCTTGTTTAACTGAATCAGGTTTGTAGGCCTCCTTGCTCGCACATGCTTTTTCAGTTCTGCCCACAAATGTTCTATAGGATGGAGCTGAGGGCGTTGTGATGGCCACTCCAATACTTTGACTTTGTTGACCTTGAGCCATTTTGCCACAAATTTGGAAGTATGCTTGGGGTCATTGTCCATTTGGAAGACCCATTTGCGACCAAGCTTTAACTTCCTGATTGATGTCTTGTGATGTTGCTGCAATATATCCACGTAATTTTACTCCCTCATGAAGCCATCTATTCTGTGAAGTGCACCAGTCCATCCTGCAGGAAAGCACCACCACAACATGATGCTGCCACCCCGTGCTTCATGGTTGGGATGGGGTTCTTCGGCTTGCAAGCCTCCCCCTTTTTTTCTCCAAACATAAGGATGGTCATTATGACCAAACAGTTATATTTTTTGCTTCATCAGACCAGAGGATATTTCTCCAAAAAGCAAAATATTTGTCCCCATGTGCAGTTGCAAACCGTAGTCTGGCTTTCTTATGGTGGTTTTGGAGCAGTGGCTTCTTCCTTGCTGAGCGGCCTTTCAGGTTATGTCGATATAGGACTTGTTTTAGTGTGGATATAGATACTTTTGTACCTGTCTCCTTCAGCATCTTCACAAGGTCCTTTGCTATTGTTCTGGGATTGATTTGCAATTTTCGCACCGAAGTACATTCATCTCCAGGAGACAGAATGCATCTCCTTCCTGAGCGTTATGACGGCTGCTTGGCAGATACACAAAGTAGATGTCCTAACCGACTTGCCAAAACTATAGTTAGATGACTCCCACCTAAGTAAACTTCCGACTTCAACTGTATGTCGTTAAAAAGCTAAAATTAAAGTGGTCTTATTTAAAAAATAAATTGATCTTGCATCTCCATGAACAGCAGGAAGCAGATGGTGCATTCAACTTTCCTGCCAGTTCTTCACTATGGTGACACCATTTCCCAGAATGCAGCAGCCACTACTCTCGAACCTTTGTTGCCCTGTACTTCACTATAGGTGACAGTTTCAATACTTATCACTGCATCCTCTATCAGAAGGTCAGCTGGACCTCAATGAAGTACATCAGATTAATTACTTCATTGCCATCTACTTGTTTACAAAGCTCTGTTCCACAAGTTTCCAACATACCTCACTTCCCTGTTTAAATATAATAATATATAATAATACAAAACCCATTCACAGGGTTGGTTAACTCTTGAGGTCCCACTCTTAAGGTCCCACAAAGTTTGGCGAATCCGCCTTCAGTTTTAAGGCACCACAGTTATGGAATACTTTACAAAACAAAATCCACCTGCATTCCCTGGTGCCGATAGGGCAGTTTATTAAAACTCTGTTGTTAAATGAATCAAACAAAGAGTTAGTATGACTGACCGCATGGCTTCTACCTGCACTACCATTTGATGAGACGAATATTCATGAGAATCCATTCATGCATTCCATAAATTCCCATACTTCCTGATTTACGAAAAGTGACAGAGTGTCACGCCTGCTCCCGCTCTCCCTGGCTGCACAGCACTACACACTCCTGCCACCATCATTACGCACACCTGTTTCCCTCATCACACGCATCAGTGATTCATTGGACTCAATCACCAGTTTTCATTACCTCCCCTAAATCTGTTTGTTCCCTAGGTTGCTTTAGGATTAATTGTTGAATGTAGTTTTGTTCCCCCGGTTCTGACGCTGTTCTTGTCCTGTTCCATGTCTGTGCAATATTAAATGTTCACTCTCCGTAGCTGCTTCTCTGCTCCAGTGTCGGTTCTTACAGAATGCTGAAGCCACCAAATGAAGCATCGGGGAGTGCTGGCTTTCCGGTTGGTGGTGACGTTGGGTCCGGGGGCCGCCACCAATGGAACCGGGGGTGCCTCAGCTGGCTCGTTGGGCTTCCACTCCCTAGCTGGCTCGAGAGATTTCCTTGCCCCGGTTGGCTCGGCAGGCGCCCATCCTACGCCATGCCTGAGCCGGATCGTCAGGGTTTTACGCCTCAGCCGGTTCGCCAGGCTCCCACGCCTCTACCGGATCATCGGCTTCTACGCCCCAGCCGGCTTGTTCAGCGCCCATGCATTGTTCAGCGCCCATGCAGGGGCCCAAGTGGGATGCCAGGTGCCCCTAGAGGGGGGGGGGGTACTGTCAAGCCCACTCCCGCTCTCCCACCCTAGCGCTTGAGGGCACCAGCCTGCCCAGCACTACGCACTCCTGACACCATCATTACGCACACCTGTTTCCCTCATCACGCGCATCAGCAATTCATTGGCCTCAATCACCTGTTTTACCATTACCTCCCCTATATCTGGTTGTTCCCTAGGTTGTTCCCTAGGTTGTTCCCGGCTTCTGCAATAATTGTCATGTGTCTTTGTATTAACCGGGTTTGACGCTGTTCCTGTCCTGTTCCTGTCCTGTTCCTCTCCTGTTCCTCTCCTGTTCCTGTCCTGTTCCATGTCCTGTTCCTCTCCTGTTCCTGTCCTGTTCCATGTCCTGTTCCTGTTCCTGTCCTGTTCCATGTCCTGTTCCATGTCCTGTTCCTGTCCTGTTCCTGTCCTGTTTCATGTCCTGTTCCTGTCCTGTTCCTGTCCTGTTCCATGTCCTGTTCCTGTCCTGTTCCTGTCCTGTTCCTGTCCTGTTCCATGTCCTATTCCTGTCCTGTTCCTGTTCTGTTCCATGTCCTGTTCCTGTCCTGTTCCATGTCCTGTTCCTGTCCTGTTCCTGTCCTGTTCCTGTCCTGTTCCATGTCCTGTTCCTGTCCTGTTCCTCTCCTGTTCCTCTCCTGTTCCTGTCCTGTTCCATGTCCTGTTCCTCTCCTGTTCCTGTCCTGTTCCTGTCATGTTCCATGTCCTGTTCCATGTCCTGTTCCATGTCCTGTTCCTGTCCTGTTCCATGTCCTGTTCCATGTCCTGTTCCTGTCCTGTTCCATGTCCTGTTCCATGTCCTGTTCCTGTCCTGTCCCATGTCCTGTTCCATGTCCTGTTCCTGTCCTGTTCCTGTCCTGTTCCTGTCCTGTTCCATGTCCTGTTCCATGTCCTGTTCCTGTCCTGTTCCTGTCCTGTTCCATGTCCTTTCCAAATTAAATGTTGACTTCCCGTAACCTGCTTCTCTACTCCAGCCTCGGTTCTTACACAGACTACCTCTAGTCTAAACACACTGCATGTGCTTTGTCTGTCTTTCTCTGTGTAATCCTCTCTGCAGCTTGACAAGATACAAGGTGAGTAAACCTTTGTCTGTGATACTCAACGACCTGCAAAGTCAGACAGAGGGAATTGTGTGTGTGTGAGTGTGTGTGCGTGTGTGTTTGTGTGTGCGCACACTTGCTCATGTCCGTGTGTGTGATAGACCATGACTTGCGAAGATCAGGCAGAGGCGGAGGGAATAGTCTATTCTACTCTCCCTGCTGTCTGTCTACCTGTCCATTAAATGTGGTTTTGGACACTGAAGGTTTACCACCAGGCCTTTCCCTCATCTATTAGTAATGGACAGGGAGAGTTGGACCAGACAAAACCCCTCCCCAGTGCACTTAACACATCCTACATGCCACTCTACAGCAGCCTGGAGCAGGCTGGAACAGTGTGCGAAACACAAACACACATGCAAAGACAGGAACACGTCCACAAGCACGCACTCACAAACTAGAAGGCTGGAGCAGAGAGAGAGCCTTCCTGAGCTGTACTGCTCTCCCTTTGTGACACAGGGTGTGACCGTGAAGTGTTCCTGGCCTCTCTTGTCTGGTAAGTCTTTGGTGATGAGGTGACACAGGGTGTGACCGTGAAGTGTTCCTGGCCTCTCTTGTCTGGTAAGTCTTTGGAGCCATCTGAAATGGAACCCTGTTCCCTCTATAGTGCAAAACTTTTCATACGGCCTGCGTAGGTTAGTGCACTATTTTTCATCAGGGCCTGCATAGGTTAGTGCACTACTTTTCATCAGGGCCTGCGTAGGTTAGTGCACTACTTTTCATCAGGGCCTGCATAGGTTAGTGCACTACTTTTCATCAGGGCCTGCATAGGTTAGTGCACTACTTTTCATCAGGGCCTGCATAGGTTAGTGCACTACTTTTCATCAGGGCCTGCTTAGGTTAGTGCACTACTTTTCATCAGGGCCTGCGTAGGTTAGTGCACTACTTTTCATCAGGGCCTGCGTAGGTTAGTGCACTACTTTTCATCAGGGCCTGCGTAGGTTAGTGCACTACTTTTCATCAGGGCCTACTTTTCATCAGGGTTAGTGCACTACTTTTCATCAGGGCCTCTTAGGTTAGTGCACTACTTTTCATCAGGGCCTGCGTAGGTTAGTGCACTACTTTTCATCAGGGCCTGCGTAGGTTAGTGCACTACTTTTCATCAGGGCCTGCGTAGGTTAATGCACTACTTTGCATCAGGGCCTGCATAGGTTAGTGCACTACTTTTCATCAGGGCCTGCGTAGGTTAGTGCACTACTTTTCATCAGGGCCTGCGTAGGTTAGTGCACTACTTTTCATCAGGGCCTGCGTAGGTTAGTGCACTATTTTTCATCAGAGCCTGCGTAGGTTAGTGCACTACTTTTCATCAGGGCCTGCGTAGGTTAGTGCACTATAGAGGCAGGGTGCCATTTCGGACACACATTCTCTTGCAAATGTGCCAGGGAGAATAAACAGCCATGCATGTCAAACTGATTTGAGACATACAATGGCATTGTCTTTTCACTGTGTAACCTTCCTGATCTCCAGATTACACTACTCTGTAGACTAACATCTGTCAAACACTGTAGATACTAGGTGCCATGCCATGCCATGCGTGTCAAACTGATCCTGATGTAATATCAGCTGGCCTGGGATGATGCGCTGCAGGGTAGCCTAGTGGTTAGAGTGTTGGACTAGTAACCGAAAGGTTGCAAGTTCAAATCCCCGAGCTGACAAGCTACAATATCTGTCGTTCTTCCCCTGAACAGGCAGTTAACCCACAGTTCCTAGGCCGTCATTGAAAATAAGAATTTGTTCTTAACTGACTTGCCTAGTTAAATAAATATAAAGATAAAATAAATAAAAATATGAACCAAATGTGATGTAAGTGTTCACGTTAAAATGAACGAGGACTTTGCAATGGCAATATTTAAAGGTGCAAGTCCGTATTCATTTAAAAAAATATATTACCCCTTTTCCTCCCAAGTTTTGTGGTATCCAATTGGTTGTTACAGTCTTGTCTCATAGCTGCAACTGCTGTACGGACTCGGGAGAGGCAAAGTTCGAGAGCCGTGCGTTCTCCGAAACACAACCCAACCAAGACGTACTGCTTCTTGACACAATGCCAACTTAACCCTGAAGCCAACCACACCAATGTGTCAGAGGAAACACCGTACACCTGACGACCATGTCAGCGTTGACTGTGCCCGGCCTGCCACAGGAGTCTCTAGTGCACGATGGGACAAGGACATCCTTGCCGGCCAAACCCTCCCCTAAACCCAGAAGACGCTGGGCCTCCCGGTCGTGGCTGGCTGCGACAGAGCCTGGACTCGAACCCAGAATCTCTAGTTGCACAGCTAGCATTGTGATACAGTGCCAGAGAAGACTGTGCCACTTGGGATGCCCGCAATCTGTATACATAAGGCTCATGTCAATAATATAGTATTATCTGAGGAAAAGGATATAGTTTGAGGCATACTATTTGAGAGTTAACCTGACGAGTTGCTGAAATGATACCTTTTTTTTTCTTCCTCAGAAGCACCATTGCGTTAACCCTCTAGCCAAACAAGTCATCGAGCCTGATTAGAGACATACAATGGCATTGTCTTTTCACTGTGTAACCTTCCTGATCTCCAGATCACACTACTCTGTAGACTAACATCTGTCAAACACTGTAGCTACTAGCTGTACCATATAGCCTGTAGCTACTAGCTGTACCATATACACTGTAGATACTAGGTGTATCAAGAACACCGTAGCAACTAGCTAAGTATCAAAAGCACTGTAGCTACTAGCTAAATATCATCATCTAATAGCTGTACCTTAAACACTGTAGCTACTAGCTAGGTACCATAAACACTGTAGCTACTAGCTAGGTACCATAAACACTGTAGCTACTAGCTAGGTACCATAAATACTATAGCTACTAGCTAGGTACCATAAACACTATAGCTACTAGCTAGGTACCATAAACACTATAGCTGCTAGCTGTACCATAAACACTATAGCTACTAGCTTGGTACCATAAACACTATAGCTACTAGCTTGGTACCATAAACACTATAGCTACTAGCTAGGTACCATAAACACTATAGCTACTAGCTTGGTACCATAAACACTGTAGATACTAGCTAGGTACCATAAACACTATAGCTACTAGCTAGGTACCATAAACACTATAGCTACTAGCTAGGTACCATAAACACTATAGCTACTAGCTTGGTACCATAAACACTGTAGATACTAGCTAGGTACCATAAACACTATAGCTACTAGCTAGGTACCATAAACACTATAGCTACTAGCTAGGTACCATAAACACTATAGCTACTAGCTAGTTACCACAAACACTGTATATACAAGCTAGATACCACAAACACTGTAGCTACAAGCTAGCATAGACACTGTACCATAAACACTGTAGCTACTAGCTAGTTACCACAAACACTGTATATACAAGCCAGGTACTATAAACACTGTAGCTACAAGATAGCATATACAATGTAGCATAGACACTGTACTGTAGCATAGACACTGTATACACTTGTTGTATCATACACACTGTAGCTTCTAGCTTGTTAATTTAAACACTGAAGCTACTAGATAGGTTCCCATAAGCACTGTAGATACCAGTTGTATCATACACATTGCAGCTAGTGGCTGTACAATAAACATTGTATCTACTAGCTAGGTACGATAAACATTGTAGATCCTAGCTAGGTACCATAAACACTGTACCTACTAGCTAGGTACCATGAACACTGTAGTTACTAGCTAGGTACCATAAAGATTGTAGCTACTAGCTAGGTAACAAAGACACTGTAGCTTCTAGCTAGGTACGATAAACATTGTAGAAACTAGCTAGGTACAATAAACACTGTAGTTACTAGCTAGGTAACATAAAGATTGTAGCTACTAGCTAGGTACCTTGAACACTGTAGCTACTAGCTAGGTACCCTAAAGATTGTAGAAACTAGCTAGGTACCATAAACACTTTAGCTACTAGCTAGGTACCATAAACACTGTAGCTACTAGCTAGGTACCATGAACACTGTAGCTACTAGCTAGGTACCATGAACACTGTAGCTACTAGCTAGGTACCCTAAAGATTGTAGAAACTAGCTAGGTACCATAAACACTATAGCTACTAGCTAGGTACCATGAACACTGTAGCAACTAGCTAGGTACCATAAACACTGTAGCTACTAGCTGTACCATAAACACTGTAGCTACTAGCTAGGTACCATAAACACTGTAGCTACTAGCTAGGTACCATAAACACTGTAGCTACTAGCTAGGTACCATAAACACTGTAGCTACTAGCTAGGTACCATAAACACTGTAGCTACTAGCAGTAACATATAGTCTTCCAGTTGTGACAGTTCTTTGTGAGGGCTTCTCCCTTGAACATACACAGCACTGTGAGAGTTGCACTTTCAGGCATTTATGCACCCACCTACACACACACACACACACACACACACACACACACACACACACACACACACACACACACACACACACACACACACACACACACACACACACACACACACACACACACACACAGGCAGTATGCATTACACTGCCCCTCTTCACACTCGTTTTGTTAGTTTACAGCATGTGTTTTTGGACCAGGCAAGTTTACATGGTGTGTATATGGACTAGGCTTGTTTTTCACACCTTAGCCCCTGTTCACCAGCTGTCAGGCAGAGAGAATGAGGCTTCTTTTTCTAGACCTCTCTGTCCCAGTGTCGGGGGTCAATGCCATTTCAATTCAGTTAATTCAGGAAGTAAACTCAAATGAAAATTTGCCGAATTGAAAAGCAACAACTTGATTGAAATGGAATTGACCCCTGATCTCTCACATCCTCCAACTGAATTTCATATTTAAATTGAAAAGCCCTGTTTACTTCCTGAATTTAATGGAATTGACCCCAAGCTCTCTCCCTCCACCCCATGTCAGCAAATAGCCTAGTAGTCCTCTCCTACTCGCCAGTTGAATCAACATTGATCACACGTTTTTTTGTTGCAACAAACAAAGATCCACTGTCCGATCGAAAGGTTGTGAAAGCAGCCTAATTAAAGGTAAGTGGTGGAGCAATCTTGTGTGTGGGTCCGACTTCATCTCAGCTGAAAATGTCAACTTGATTATGTTGTATCAAAGTGGAAAAATGATTTGGATGTGTCGTATTCCTTACGTAGTATCGTAGTATCTGGAGAAGATTCATCTGGAGAAGATTTACTTCTCACTGTTCTACATATAGTAACAACTAGTGGAGTAATATATTATGGACCGAGGCACGTAACATAAATGGTAGTAGCGTCTTTCAACACACTGTGGGATCCACCAACTAAATAGGAACTCTATTCATTTGGACAAATCACAATATCACAGGGGCTTGGATCTTCTTGATTTTCAGAAAAGGAGCGGACATTTGGCCCATAGACTTGCCCAAAAGTGTCTGTGACTCTCAGTTTAGAGTGGTGGAGACATGCCTAGTCTCTTTAGTATATTTTCTAGCATGTCTCACCCCAGAACTTAATGGAGCTTCTGACTCAATGTGGACATGCATAGAGATGGCAGCTTCCATGAATTTACCACAGATGCCTTGTTTGCTAAGTTACCGTATTGTAGATTTCTCTCAGTTACTCTTTTTTGGTGTGTGTGGGCATTATCACATTAGCACACGATCACATGATCAAATGATCACATTAGCACACTATCACATTAGCACACTATTAGCACATGATCATGTTAACACATTAGCACATTATGACATCATGACATTATTAAACCCATGATCACATGATCATATTAACACATTAGCACATTATGACATCATGACATTATTAAACCCATGATCACATGATCATATTAACACATTAGCACATTATGACATCATGACATTATTAAACCCATGATCACATGATCATGTTAACACATTAGCACATTATGACATCATGACATTATTAAACCCATGATCACATGAACACATTATTGCATTAGCACCGTATACATGATCAGAATTCTATCTATCTCCATTACTAATGAAGTAACACTGACGTGCCCAGGTTGAGACGGATGCAACAATGTTTACCAGTAGAGGAACAAACTGCCTCTATTTAAGAAGAGCAGTGTAAGAGTCTCACATAATCTTTCTCTCTCTCTCTCTCTCTCTCTCTCTCTCTCTCTCTCTCTCTCTCTCTCTCTCTCTCTCTCTCCTCATCCACATCTTCTACAAGCAACATCATCTCTGCTTCGAGCCAAATCAATGAGCAGTATAACAGCAATTAGTTACACCAGTATACTCCCTCATTATGTATATGTCTCAAATGGCACCATTTCCCCTTTTTAATAGTGCACTACATTTGATCACAGCTCTGGTCAAAAGTAGTGCACTATATAGGGAAAAGGGACCCATTTGGGACGCGCGCCCCAACACATTATAAACGACGAAACGATAACACCTTGGGAGAATTAAATGGGAACTCTCCCATATGGAAACAGTAAAAGTACATTCAACCCTCCAAGGAGCAAAGTGAAAGGCTTAATTGTACGCTAGGCCTGGTTGTGATTTGTGCCTGAAGAGGAGTAGCACTGCCATATTTGGCAGAATCGTAAGTCAGCTTGTGATTCTTGGATTGGCGGAGGGCACCATTTTCCCTTTATGTGCACTACATTTGATCACAGCCCTGGTTAAAAGTAGTACACTACATATGGACTAGGGTGCCATTTGGGATGCACATCTGGATTGACATAGTCCTAGGGATGTGTTCCAGATGGCACCCTTTTCCCTTTATAGTGCACTACATTTGATCACAGCCCCGGTTAAAGGTAGTGCACTACATATGGACTAAGGGTGCCATTTGGGATGCACAGTTGGATTGGTGTAGTCCTAGCTCGATCCACAATGGCTTAGCCTACCATTATCCCCATTAATTTGTTTTTCCCTGCCATACGTGTTTTATTAGGCCCATAATAAAGTATATTCAGAGCCATGTGGGAGGTGTTGGGAGGTCATGCAAATAACAATACCTTACAGGAAAGGACATTATCTTCCAAACTGAACAAACCCTTTTATGAGGACACAGAGGCCTTGCCGTGATGATTATAATACTGTTATAGATTTTATTATATTTAATTGAATTGATGCATTTTACAGCAATCAATTACAAACCGTAATTGCCCTTCTAAAGACTTTCAAATAAGTGGGAGTCGTTGTGTAAGGATGATCAATAAGACAACCTGATGGATCCCGAGGAAGACAGGTAAAGAAGACAGGTAAAGGAAGACAAGTAAAGGAAGACAGGTAAAGAAGACAGGTAAAGGAATACAAGTAAAGGAAGACAGGTAAAGAAGACAGGTAAAGGAAGACAAGTAAAGGAAGACAGGTAAAGGAAGACAGGTAAAGAAGTTAGATAAAGAAGACAGGTGAAGAAGACAGGTAAAAGAAGCAGGTGAAGAAGACAGGTAAAGGAAGACTGGTAAAGGAAGACAAGTAAAGGAAGACAGGTAAAGGAAGACAGGTAAAGGAAGACTGGTAAAGGAAGAGGTAAAGGAAGACAGGTAAAGAAGACAGGTAAAGAAGACAGGTAAAGAAGACAGGTAAAGGAAGACAGGTAAAGAAGACAGGTAAAGGAAGACAGGTAAAGAAGACAGGTGAAGAAGACAGGTAAAGGAAGACAGGTAAAGGAAAACAAGTGAAGAAGACAGGCAAAGAAGACAGGTAAAGAAGACAGGTAAAGGAAGACAGGTAAAGAAGACAGGTGAAGAAGACAGGTAAAGAAGACAGGTAAAGAAGACAGGTAAAGGAAGACAGGTAAAGGAAGACAGGTAAAGGAAGACAGGTAAAGAAGACAGGTAAAGGAAGACAGGTAAAGGAAGACAGGTAAAGAAGACAGGTGAAGAAGACAGGTAAAGGAAGACAGGTAAAGAAGACAGGTAAAGAAGACAGGTAAAGGAAGACAGGTAAAGAAGACAGGTGAAGAAGACAGGTGAAGAAGACAGGTAAAGAAGACAGGTAAAGGAAGACAGGTGAAGAAGACCGGTAAAGGAAGACAGGTAAAGAAGACAGGTGAAGAAGACAGGTAAAGGAAGATTGGTAAAGGAGACAGGTGAAGAAGACAGGTAAAGGAAGACAGGTAAAGGAAGACAAGTAAAGGAAGACAGGTAAAGGAAGACAGGTAAAGAAGTTAGATAAAGAAGACAGGTAAAGGAAGACAGGTGAAGAAGACAGGTAAAGGAAGACTGGTAAAGGAAGACTGGTAAAGAAGACAGGTAAAGGAAGACAGGTAAAGAAGACAGGTAAAGAAGACAGGTAAAGAAGACAGGTGAAGAAGACAGGTAAAGGAAGACAGGTAAAGAAGACAGGTAAAGGAAGACAGGTAAAGAAGACAGGTGAAGAAGACAGGTAAAGGAAGACAGGTAAAGGAAAACAGGTGAAGAAGACCGGTGAAGAAGACAGGCAAAGAAGACAGGTAAAGAAGACAGGTAAAGGAAGACAGGTAAAGGAGACAGGTGAAGAAGACAGGTAAAGGAAGACAGGTAAAGAAGACAGGTAAAGGAAGACAGGTAAAGGAAGACAGGTAAAGAAGACAGGTGAAGAAGACAGGTGAAGAAGACAGGTAAAGAAGACAGGTAAAGAAGACAGGTAAAGGAAGACAGGTTAAGAAGACAGGTGAAGAAGACAGGTGAAGAAGACAGGTAAAGAAGACAGGTAAAGGAAGACAGCTGAAGAAGACCGGTAAAGGAAGACAGGTGAAGAAGACAGGTAAAGAAGACAGGTAAAGGAAGACAGGTAAAGGAAGACAGGTAAAGAAGACAGTTAAAGAAGACAGGTAAAGAAGACAGGTAAAGGAAGACAGGTAAAGGAAGACAGGTAAAGGAAGACAGGTTAAGGAAGACAGGTAAAGGAAGACAGGTAAAGAAGACAGGTAAAGAAGACAGGTAAAGGAAGACAGGTAAAGGAAGACAGGTAAAGGAAGACAGGTAAAGGAAGACAGGTAAAGAAGACAGGTAAAGGAAGACAGGTAAAGAAGACAGGTAAAGGAAGACAGGTAAAGAAGACAGGTAAAGAAGACAGGTAAAGGAAGACAGGTAAAGAAGCGCTGGCTTTAGAAAAAATATCTCAAGGTTCCACTTCACTATTTGACGTATGTCCAGGGGACGAGGATGAATGTCAAAGTGTGAAGTGAAAGTAAGTAAGGTTGTTAAAACAGAAGAAAAAAAGGTCTGGGATTAAACCCGCAATCCTCTGAGCCGAAGCATGGTGGTTTAGGGCATCTCGCAACATCTTGGGGACCTGGACAAACATTAAATATTGAAGTCAATCTGGTGTGATGTCGCTGGGCTTTAGACTCAAAGTGTAGCTAGGCTGGGTTACAGCTGTCCTAGAACAGAGAATAGCTAGGCTGAGTAGACAGGTTGCAGCTGTCCTACAACAGAGAGTAGTTAGAGAAATAAATATGTGCAGACTAGTATCTGGTAACAACACGTTACTGAGCGTAGCTGGAGGAAGAACTATGGGCAGACTAATAACTGGTAACAACATGTGGCTCTGCCAGTCACAGTGTGTGTGTGTGTGTGTGTGTGTGTGTGTGTGTGTGTGTGTGTGTGTGTGTGTGTGTGTGTGTGTGTGTGTGTGTGTGTGTGTGTGTGTGTGTGTGTGCATGTTTGCCAGTCACATAGTTGTGGATATAATCTTCCCCATGGAATCATACCATACGCTATATAAACAAAAGTACTGTATGTGGACACCTCTTCAAATTAGTGGAACCAGATATTTCACACCCATTGCTGATAGGTGTATAAAAATCAAACACACAGCCATGCAATCTGCCCTGTGTAGGATGCCGTCTTTCGGGTGGGACGTTAATAAACGGGTGTCCTGACTCTCTGTGGTCACTAAAGATCCCATGGCACTTATCGTAAGAGTAGAGGTGACCTGGCTAAATTCCCAATCTGTCCTTCATACCACCATGGCCACCTAATCATCCCCGGTTTACAATTGGCTCATTCATCCACCCTCTTCTACCCTGTAACTATTCCCCCTGGTCGTTGCTGTAAATGAGAATGTGTTCTCAGTCAACTTATCTGGTAAAATAACGGTAAAATAAATAAATAGAGAACATTGGCAGTAGAAGAGCTGAGTAACTTTCAAAGTGGCACCGGTCATAGGATGCCACCTTTCCAACAAGTCAGTTCGGCAAATTTCTGCCTCGCTAAAGCTGCCCCGGTCAACTGTAAGTGCTGTTATTGTGAAGTGGAAATGTCTAGGAGCAACAACGGCTCAGCCACTAAGTGGTAGGCCACCCAAGCTCAGAGCAGGACCGGCGAGTGCTGAAGAACATAGAGCGTAAAAATCATCTGTCCTTGGTAAGAACATTCAATAGAGAGTTCCAAACCACCTCTGGAAGCAACATCAGCACAAGAACTGTTCATCAGGAGTTTCATGAAATGTGTTTCCATGGTCGAGCAGTCTTACACAAGCCTAAGATAACCATGTGCAATGCCACCGGTGGACAGGAGTGGTGTAAAGCTCGCCGCCGTTGGACTCTAGAGCAGTGGAAACGCGTTCTCTGGAGTGACGAATCACACTTCAGCATCTGGCAGTCCGATTGATAATACTGGGTTTGGCGGATGTCAGGAGAACGCTACCTGTCCCCCCAAAATAATGTCAACTGTAAAGTTTGGTGGATGAGGATTAACGGTCCGGAGCTGTTTTTCATGGTTAGGGCTACGCCCCTTAGTTCCAGTGAAGGGACATCTTAATGCTATAGGACACAATTACATTTTAGATGAGACTTCGTGGCAACAGTTGAAATACCTTTTAATGTTTCAGCATGACAATGCCCCTGTGCACAAAGCGAGGTCCATACAGAAATTGTTTGTCGAGATCGATGTGGAAGAACTTGACTGACCTGCACAGAGCCCTGACCTCAACCCCATTGAACACCTTTGTGATGAATTGGAATGCCGACTGCGAGCCAGGCCTAATCGTCCAGCATCAGTACCAGACCTCACTAATACTCTTGTGGCTGTATGGCAGCAAGTCCCCGCAGCAATGTTCCAACATCTAGTGGAAAGTCTTCATTGAAGAGTGGAGGCAGTTATAGCAGCAAAGGGGGGACCAACTCCATATTAATGTCAATGATTCTGTTCGACGAACAAGTGTCCACATACTTTTGGTCAAGCAGTGTATCTCTGAGGTCTCCCCCTGTTTACAGTTGAAGTCAGAAGTGTACACTTAGGTTCGAGTCATTATAACTTGTTTTTCAACCACTCCACACATTTCTTGGTAACTAACTATAGTTTTAGCATGTCGGTTCGGGCATCTACTTTGTGCATGACACAAGTAATTCTTCCAACAATTGTTTACAGACAGATTGTTTCACTTATAATTCACTGTATCACTATTCCAGTGGGTCAGAAGTGTACAATACACTAAGTTGACTGTGCCTTTAAACAGCTTGGAAAATTCCAGAAAATTATGTCATGGCTTAAGAAGCTTCTGATAGGATAATTTACATAATTTGAGTCAATTGGAGGTTTACCTGTGGATGTATTTCAAGGCCTACCTTCAGACTCACTGCCTCTTTGCTTGGCATCATGGGAAAATGAAAAGAAATCAGCCAAGACCTCAGAAAGAAATGTGTAGACCCTCCACAAGTCTGGTTCATCCTTGGGAGCAATTTCCAAATGTCTTAAGGTACCACGTTCATCTGTACAAACAATTCTACGCAAGTATAAACACCATGGGACCACGCAGCCATCATACCGCTCAGGAATGAGACATGTTCTGTCTCCTAGAGATGAACGTACTTTGGCGCGAAAAGTGCAAATCAATCCCAGAACAACAGCAATGGACCTTGTGATGATGCTGAAGGAAACAGGTACAAACATATCTTTATCCACAGTAAAATGAGTCCTAAATCAACATAACCTGAAAGGCCACTCAGCAAGGAAGAAGCCACTGCTCCAAAACCGTCATGAAAAAGCCAGACTACGGTTTGCAACTGCACATGGGGACAAAGATCGTACTTTTTGGAGAAATGTCCTCTGGTTTGATGAAGCAAAAATAGAACTGTTTGGCCATAATGAACATCGTTATGTTTGGAAAAAAAAGAGGGAGGCTTGCAAGCCGAAGAACACCATCCCAACCGTGAAGCACAGGGGGTGGCAGCATCATGTTGTGGGGTGCTTTGCTGCAGGAGGGACTGGTGCACTTCACAAAATAGATGACTTCATGAGGGAGGAAAATTATGTGGATATATTGAAGCAACATCTCAAGACATCAGTCAGGAAGTTGAAGCTTGGTGGCAAATGGGTGTTCAAATGGACAATGACCCCAAGAATACTTCCAAATTTGTGGCAAAATGGATTAAGGACAACAAAGCCAAGGTATTGGAGTGGCCATCACAAAGCCCTGACCTCAATCCTATAGAACATTTGTGGGCAGAACTGAAAAAGTGTGTGCGAGCAAGGAGACCTACAGACCTGATTCAGTTACACCAGCTCCGTAAGGAGGAAATGGCCAAAATTGTGAAGTTTGTGGAAGGCTACCCATAACGTTTGACCCAAGTTAAACAATTTAAAGGCAATGCCGCCAAATACTAGTTGAGTGTATGGGAATTTGATGAAAGTAAATCATTCTCTCTACTATTAGGTCGGACATTTCACATTCTTAAAATAAAGTGGAGATCCAAGTCAAGGTATTGGCCATCAGAAAGCCCTGACCTCAATCCTATAGAAAACTGAAAGCTCCTTTCACAGAACAGTGCAAACTAGATCTAACGAGAATAGAAAGAGGAGTGGGAGGCCCCGGTGCACAACTGAACAAGAGGACAAGTACATAAGTGTCTAGTTTGAGAAACAGATGCCTCACAAGTCCTCAACTGTCACCTTCATTAAATAGTACCCGCAAAACACCAGTCTCAACGTCAACAGTGAAGAGGCGACTCCGGGATGCTGGCCTTCTAGGCAGAGTTGCAAAGAAAAAGCCACATCTCAGACTGGCCAACAAAAAGAAAAGATTAAGATGGGCAAAAGAACACAGACACTGGACAGAGGAAGATTGGAAAAACGTGTTCTGGACAGACAAATCTTAGTTTGAGGTGTTCGGATCACAAAGAAGGACATTCGTGAGATGCAGCAAAAATGAAAAGATGCTGGAGGACTGCTTGATGTCATCTGTCAAGCATGGAGGAAGCAATGTGATGGTCTGGAGGTGCTTTGGTGGTGGTAAAGTGGGAGATTTGTACAGGGTAAAAGGGATCTTGAAGAAGGAAGGCTATCACTCCATTTTGCAACGCCTTGCCATAGCCTGTGGACAGCGCTTAATTGGAGCCAATTTCCTCCTACAACAGGACAATGACCCAAAGCACAGCTCCAAACCCAGGTAGTGTAGGTGTTGTGATATTCCTACAACATGGGAAAATGTCAAATGTGTTTAGCAACAAATATATTGGATTTTATACCAATCAATTTGGCCCACACATTTAGTCAACACTTCCTTTTCTGGGCCATACCCTGCTAGGTAAACATCCAGCCTCCTGCGTCTTTGGGCAGACTGAAAATAAGTGTATATAAACTAAAACATTGATTTGTTCATTTGATGCAATTTGGTTTTACACTGATGCTACTTGCTGTTTATTATCTATGCGTAGTCACTTTACCCCTACCTACATGTACAAATGACTTCGACTAACCTGTACCCCCGCACACTGACTCGGTACCAGTGCCCCCTGTATATAGCCTCCACACTGACTCGGTACCAGTGCCCCCTGTATATAGCCTCCACACTGACTCGGTACCAGTGCCCCCTGTATATAGCCTCCACACTGACTCGGTACCAGTGCCCCCTGTATATAGCCTCCACACTGACTACCAGTGCCCCTGTATATAGCCTCCACACCAGTACCAGTGCCCCCTGTATATAGCCTCCACAATGACTCTGTACCAGTGCCCCTGTATATAGCCTCCACACTGACTCGGTACCAGTGCCCCCTGTATATAGCCTCCACACTGACTCGGTACCAGTGCCCCCTGTATATAGCCTCCACACTGACTCGGTACCAGTGCCCCCTGTATATAGCCTCCACACTGACTCGGTACCAGTGCCCCTGTATATAGCCTCCACACTGACTCGGTACCAGTGTCCCCTGTATATAGCCTCCACACTGACTCTGTACCAGTGCCCCCTGTATATAGCCTCCACACTGACTCGGTACCAGTGCCCCCTGTATATAGCCTCCACACTGACTGTACCAGTGCCCCTGTATATAGCCTCCACACTGACTCGGTACCAGTGCCCCCTGTATATAGCCTCCACACTGACTCTGTACCAGTGCCCCTGTATATAGCCTCCACACTGACTCGGTACCAGTGCCCCCGTATATAGCCTCCACACTGACTCTGTACCGGTGCCCCCTGTATATAGCCTCCACACTGACTCGGTACCAGTGCCCCTGTATATAGCCTCCACACTGACTCGGTACCAGTGTCCCCTGTATATAGCCTCCACACTGACTCGGTACCAGTGTCCCCTGTATATAGCCTCCACACTGACTCTGTACCGGTGCCCCCTGTATATAGCCTCCACACTGACTCGGTACCAGTGCCCCCTGTATATAGCCTCCACACTGACTCTGTACCGGTGCCCCCTGTATATAGCCTCCACACTGACTCTGTACCGGTGCCCCCTGTATATAGCCTCCACACTGACTCGGTACCGGTACCCCCTGTATATAGCCTCCACACTGACTCGGTACCAGCGCCCCCTGTATATAGCCTCCACACTGACTCGGTACCAGCGCCCCCTGTATATAGCCTCCACACTGACTCGGTACCAGCGGCCCCTGTATATAGCCTCCACACTGACTCGGTACCAGCGCCCCCTGTATATAGCCTCCACACTGACTCGGTACCAGCGCCCCTGTATATAGCCTCCACACTGACTCGGTACCAGTGCCCCTGTATATAGCCTCCACACTGACTCGGTACCAGTGCCCCTGTATATAGCCTCCACACTGACTCGGGAAACAGTGCCCCTGTATATAGCCTCCACACTGACTCGGTACCAGTGCCCCTGTATATAGCCTCCACACTGACTCGGTACCAGTGCCCCTGTATATAGCCTCCACACTGACTCGGTACCAGTGCCCCCTGTATATAGCCTCCACACTGACTCGGTACCAGTGCCCCCTGTATATAGCCTCCACACTGACTCGGTACCAGTGCCCCCTGTATATAGCCTCCACACTGACTCGGTACCAGTGCCCCTGTATATAGCCTCCACACTGACTCGGTACCAGTGCCCCCTGTATATAGCCTCCACACTGACTCGGTACCAGTGCCTCCTGTATATAGCCTCCACACTGACTCGGTACCAGTGCCCCCTGTATATAGCCTCCACACTGACTCGGTACCAGTGTCCCCTGTATATAGGCTCCACACTGACTCGGTACCAGTGCCCCCTGTATATAACCTCCACACTGACTCGGTACCAGTGCCCCCTGTATATAGCCTCCACACTGACTCGGTACCAGTGCCCCCTGTATATAGCCTCCACACTGACTCGGTACCAGTGCCTCCTGTATATAGCCTCCACACTGACTCTGTACTGGTACCCCCTGTATATAGCCTCCACATTGACTCTGTACCGGTACCCCCTGTATATAGCCTCCACACTGACTCGGTACCAGTGCCCCCTGTATATAGCCTCCACACTGACTCGGTACCAGTGCCTCCTGTATATAGCCTCCACACTGACTCGGTACCAGTGCCCCCTGTATATAGCCTCCACACTGACTCGGTACCAGTGCCCCCTGTATATAGCCTCCACACTGACTCGGTACCAGTGTCCCCTGTATATAGCCTCCACACTGACTCGGTACCAGTATCCCCTGTATATAGCCTCCACACTGACTCGGTACCAGTGCCCCCTGTATATAGCCTCCACACTGACTCGGGAAACAGTGCCCCCTGTATATAGCCTCCACACTGACTCGGTACCAGTGCCCCCTGTATATAGCCTCCACACTGACTCGGTACCAGTGCCCCCTGTATATAGCCTCCACACTGACTCGGTACCAGTGCCCCCTGTATATAGCCTCCACACTGACTCGGTACCAGTGCCCCTGTATATAGCCTCCACACTGACTCGGTACCAGTGCCCCTGTATATAGCCTCCACACTGACTCGGTACCAGTGCCCCCTGTATATAGCCTCCACACTGACTCGGTACCAGTGCCCCCTGTATATAGCCTCCACACTGACTCGGTACCAGTGCCCCCTGTATATAGCCTCCACACTGACTCGGTACCAGTGCCTCCTG
The DNA here is from genome assembly GCF_034236695.1 of Oncorhynchus nerka. Taxonomy (NCBI): domain Eukaryota; kingdom Metazoa; phylum Chordata; class Actinopteri; order Salmoniformes; family Salmonidae; genus Oncorhynchus; species Oncorhynchus nerka. The sequence goes on along the minus strand of NC_088397.1, from coordinate 92,410,454 downwards.
TATATAGCCTCCACACTGACTCTGTACCGGTACCCCCTGTATATAGCCTCCACATTGACTCTGTACCGGTACCCCCTGTATATAGCCTCCACACTGACTCGGTACCAGTGCCCCCTGTATATAGCCTCCACACTGACTCGGTACCAGTGCCTCCTGTATATAGCCTCCACACTGACTCGGTACCAGTGCCCCTGTATATAGCCTCCACACTGACTCGGTACCAGTGCCCCTGTATATAGCCTCCACACTGACTCTGTACCAGTGCCCCCTGTATATAACCTCCACACTGACTCTGTACCAGTGCCCCTGTATATAGCCTCCACACTGACTCGGTACCAGTGCCCCCTGTATATAGCCTCCACACTGACTCGGTACCAGTGCCCCCTGTATATAGCCTCCACACTGACTCTGTACCAGTGCCCCCTGTATATAGCCTCCACACTGACTCTGTACCAGTGCCCCCTGTATATAGCCTCCACACTGACTCGGTACCAGTGCCCCCTGTATATAGCCTCCACACTGACTCGGTACCAGTGCCCCTGTATATAGCCTCCACACTGACTCGGTACCAGTGCCCCTGTATATAGCCTCCACACTGACTCGGTACCAGTGTCCCCTGTATATAGCCTCCACACTGACTCGGTACCAGTGTCCCCTGTATATAGCCTCCACACTGACTCGGTACCAGTGCCCCCTGTATATAGCCTCCACACTGACTCGGGAAACAGTGCCCCCTGTATATAGCCTCCACACTGACTCGGTACCAGTGCCCCCTGTATATAGCCTCCACACTGACTCGGTACCAGTGCCCCCTGTATATAGCCTCCACACTGACTCGGTACCAGTGCCCCTGTATATAGCCTCCACACTGACTCGGTACCAGTGCCCCCTGTATATAGCCTCCACACTGACTCGGTACCAGTGCCCCCTGTATATAGCCTCCACACTGACTCGGTACCAGTGCCCCCTGTATATAGCCTCCACACTGACTCGGTACCAGTGCCCCCTGTATATAGCCTCCACACTGACTCGGTACCAGTGCCCCCTGTATATAGCCTCCACACTGACTCGGTACCAGTGCCCCTGTATATAGCCTCCACACTGACTCGGTACCAGTGCCCCCTGTATATAGCCTCCACACTGACTCTGTACCAGTGCCCCCTGTATATAGCCTCCACACTGACTCGGTACCAGTGCCCCCTGTATATAGCCTCCACACTGACTCGGTACCAGTGCCCCTGTATATAGCCTCCACACTGACTCGGTACCAGTGCCCCCTGTATATAGCCTCCACACTGACTCGGGAAACAGTGCCCCCTGTATATAGCCTCCACACTGACTCGGTACCAGTGCCCCCTGTATATAGCCTCCACACTGACTCGGTACCAGTGCCCCCTGTATATAGCCTCCACACTGACTCGGTACCAGTGCCCCCTGTATATAGCCTCCACACTGACTCGGAACCAGTGCCCCCTGTATATAGCCTCCACACTGACTCGGTACCAGTGCCCCTGTATATAGCCTCCACACTGACTCGGTACCAGTGTCCCTGTATATAGCCTCCACACTGACTCGGAAACAGTGCCCCTGTATATAGCCTCCACACTGACTCGGTACCAGTGCCCCCTGTATATAGCCTCCACACTGACTCGGTACCAGTGCCCCTGTATATAGCCTCCACACTGACTCGGTACCAGTGCCCCCTGTATATAGCCTCCACACTGACTCGGTACCAGTGCCCCCTGTATATAGCCTCCACACTGACTCGGTACCAGTGCCCCTGTATATAGCCTCCACACTGACTCGGTACCAGTGCCCCTGTATATAGCCTCCACACTGACTCGGTACCAGTGCCCCTGTATATAGCCTCCACACTGACTCGGTACCAGTGCCCCTGTATATAGCCTCCACACTGACTCGGTACCAGTGCCTCCTGTATATAGCCTCCACACTGACTCGGTACCAGTGCCCCTGTATATAGCCTCCACACTGACTCGGTACCAGTGCCCCTGTATATAGCCTCCACACTGACTCTGTACCAGTGCCCCTGTATATAGCCTCCACACTGACTCTGTACCAGTGCCCCCTGTATATAGCCTCCACACTGACTCGGTACCAGTGCCCCCTGTATATAGCCTCCACACTGACTCTGTACCAGTGCCCCTGTATATAGCCTCCACACTGACTCGGTACCAGTGCCCCCTGTATATAGCCTCCACACTGACTCTGTACCAGTGCCCCTGTATATAGCCTCCACACTGACTCTGTACCAGTGCCCCCTGTATATAGCCTCCACACTGACTCGGTACCAGTGCCCCCTGTATATAGCCTCCACACTGACTCGGTACCAGTGCCCCCTGTATATAGCCTCCACACTGACTCGGTACCAGTGCCCCCTGTATATAGCCTCCACACTGACTCGGTACCAGTGTCCCCTGTATATAGCCTCCACACTGACTCGGGAAACAGTGCCCCCTGTATATAGCCTCCACACTGACTCGGTACCAGTGCCCCCTGTATATAGCCTCCACACTGACTCGGTACCAGTGCCCCCTGTATATAGCCTCCACACTGACTCGGTACCAGTGCCCCTGTATATAGCCTCCACACTGACTCGGTACCAGTGCCCCTGTATATAGCCTCCACACTGCCTCGGTACCAGTGCCCCTGTATATAGCCTCCACACTGACTCGGTACCAGTGCCCCTGTATATAGCCTCCACACTGACTCGGTACCAGTGCCCCTGTATATAGCCTCCACACTGACTCGGTACCAGTGCCTCCTGTATATAGCCTCCACACTGACTCTGTACCAGTGCCCCCTGTATATAGCCTCCACACTGACTCTGTACCAGTGCCCCCTGTATATAGCCTCCACACTGACTCGGTACCAGTGCCCCTGTATATAGCCTCCACACTGACTCGGTACCAGTGCCCCCTGTATATAGTCTCCACACTGACTCGGTACCAGTGCCCCTGTATATAGCCTCCACACTGACTCGGTACCAGTGCCTCCTGTATATAGCCTCCACACTGACTCTGTACTGGTACCCCCTGTATATAGCCTCCACATTGACTCTGTACCGGTAGCCCCTGTATATAGCCTCCACACTGACTCGGTACCAGTGCCCCCTGTATATAGCCTCCACACTGACTCGGTACCAGTGCCTCCTGTATATAGCCTCCACACTGACTCGGTACCAGTGCCCCTGTATATAGCCTCCACACTGACTCGGTACCAGTGCCCCCTGTATATAGCCTCCACACTGACTCTGTACCAGTGCCCCTGTATATAGCCTCCACACTGACTCGGTACCAGTGCCCCCTGTATATAGCCTCCACACTGACTCTGTACCAGTGCCCCCTGTATATAGCCTCCACACTGACTCGGTACCAGTGCCCCTGTATATAGCCTCCACACTGACTCTGTACCAGTGCCCCCTGTATATAGCCTCCACACTGACTCTGTACCAGTGCCCCCTGTATATAGCCTCCACACTGACTCGGTACCAGTGCCCCCTGTATATAGCCTCCACACTGACTCTGTACCAGTGCCCCCTGTATATAGCCTCCACACTGACTCGGTACCAGTGCCCCCTGTATATAGCCTCCACACTGACTCGGTACCAGTGCCCCCTGTATATAGCCTCCACACTGACTCGGTACCAGTGCCCCCTGTATATAGCCTCAAAACTGACTCGGTACCAGTGCCCCCTGTATATAGCCTCCACACTGACTCTGTACCAGTGCCCCTGTATATAGCCTCCACACTGACTCGGTACCAGTGCCTCCTGTATATAGCCTCCACACTGACTCTGTACCAGTGCCCCTGTATATAGCCTCCACACTGACTCGGTACCAGTGCCCCTGTATATAGCCTCCACACTGACTTTGTACCAGTGCCCCCTGTATATAGCCTCCACACTGACTCTGTACCAGTGCCCCTGTATATAGCCTCCACACTGACTCGGTACCAGTGCCCCCTGTATATAGCCTCCACACTGACTCTGTACCAGTGCCCCTGTATATAGCCTCCACACTGACTCGGTACCAGTGCCCCCTGTATATAGCCTCCACACTGACTCGGTACCAGTGCCCCTGTATATAGCCTCCACACTGACTCGGTACCAGTGCCCCTGTATATAGCCTCCACACTGACTCGGTACCAGTGCCCCCTGTATATAGCCTCCACACTGACTCGGTACCAGTGCCCCTGTATATAGCCTCCACACTGACTCGGTACCAGTGCCCCCTGTATATAGCCTCCACACTGACTCTGTACCAGTGCCCCTGTATATAGCCTCCACACTGACTCGGTACCAGTGCCTCCTGTATATAGCCTCCACACTGACTCTGTACCAGTGCCCCCTGTATATAGCCTCCACACTGACTCTGTACCAGTGCCCCTGTATATAGCCTCCACACTGACTCGGTACCAGTGCCCCTGTATATAGCCTCCACACTGACTCGGTACCAGTGCCCCCTGTATATAGCCTCCACACTGACTCGGTACCAGTGCCCCTGTATATAGCCTCCACACTGACTCGGTACCAGTGCCCCCTGTATATAGCCTCCACACTGACTCGGTACCAGTGCCTCCTGTATATAGCCTCCACACTGACTCTGTACCAGTGCCCCCTGTATATAGCCTCCACACTGACTCGGTACCAGTGCCCCCTGTATATAGCCTCCACACTGACTCGGTACCAGTGCCCCTGTATATAGCCTCCACACTGACTCGGTACCAGTGCCCCCTGTATATAGCCTCCACACTGACTCTGTACCAGTGCCCCTGTATATAGCCTCCACACTGACTCGGTACCAGTGCCTCCTGTATATAGCCTCCACACTGACTCTGTACCAGTGCCCCTGTATATAGCCTCCACACTGACTCGGTACCAGTGCCCCTGTATATAGCCTCCACACTGACTCGGTACCAGTGCCCCCTGTATATAGCCTCCACACTGACTCGGTACCAGTGCCCCCTGTATATAGCCTCCACACTGACTCGGTACCAGTGCCCCTGTATATAGCCTCCACACTGACTCGGTACCAGTGCCCCTGTATATAGCCTCCACACTGACTCGGTACCAGTGCCCCTGTATATAGCCTCCACACTGACTCGGTACCAGTGCCCCCTGTATATAGCCTCCACACTGACTCGGTACCAGTGCCCCTGTATATAGCCTCCACACTGACTCGGTACCAGTGCCCCTGTATATAGCCTCCACACTGACTCGGTACCAGTGCCTCCTGTATATAGCCTCCACACTGACTCGGTACCAGTGCCCCTGTATATAGCCTCCACACTGACTCTGTACCAGTGCCTCCTGTATATAGCCTCCACACTGACTCGGTACCAGTGCCCCCTGTATATAGCCTCCACACTGACTCTGTACCGGTGCCCCTGTATATAGCCTCCACACTGACTCGGTACCAGTGCCTCCTGTATATAGCCTCCACACTGACTCGGTACCAGTGCCCCCTGTATATAGCCTCCACACTGACTCGGTACCAGTGCCTCCTGTATATAGCCTCCACACTGACTCGGTACCAGTGCCCCCTGTATATAGCCTCCACACTGACTCGGTACCAGTGCCCCCTGTATATAGCCTCCACACTGACTCGGTACCAGTGCCCCCTGTATATAGCCTCCACACTGACTCGGTACCAGTGCCCCCTGTATATAGCCTCCACACTGACTCGGTACCAGTGCCTCCTGTATATAGCCTCGTTATTATTTTTGTATTGTGTACTTTTTTAAAGTTTGGTAAATATTTTCGTAACTCTTTCTTGAACTGCTTTGTTGGTTAAGGGCTTGTAAAGTAAGCATTTCACGGTGAGGTCTACACCTGTTGGTTAAGGGCTTGTGAGTCAGCATTTCACTGTAAGGTCTACTACACCTGTTGGTTAAGGGCTTGTAAAGTAAGCATTTCACTGTAAGGTCTACACCTGTTGGTTAAGGGCTTGTAAGTCAGCATTTCACTGTAAGGTCTACTACACCTGTTGGTTAAGGGCTTGTGAGTCAGCATTTCACTGTAAGGTCTACTACACCTGTTGGTTAAGGGCTTGTAAAGTAAGCATTTCACTGTAAGGTCTACTACACCTGTTGGTTAAGGGCTTGTAAGTCAGCATTTCACTGTAAGGTCTACTACACCTGTTGGTTAAGGGCTTGTGAGTCAGCATTTCACGGTAAGGTCTACACCTGTTGGTTAAGGGCTTGTGAGTCAGCATTTCACTGTAAGGTCTACACCTGTTGGTTAAGGACTTGTAAGTCAGCATTTCACTGTAAGGTCTACTACACCTGTTGGTTAAGGGCTTGTGAGTCAGCATTTCACTGTAAGGTGAACAACTGTTGTATTCGACGCATGTGACTAATAACGTTTGATTTGATTTGAGATACATATGTGAAGTGCACCATAGGGGATTTGCCTGTAAATCAGTGGTACAACAATGCTGCCACTTGAGTCAAGCCTTAGCAAATACAATGTTAAGTGGGAGTTAGCAGACCACAAAGAAGCCACACACACACGCACACGCACACACACACACACACACACACACACACACACACACACACACACACACACACACACACACACACACACACACACACACACACACACACACACACACACACACACACACACACACACACACACACACACACACACACACACACACACACACACACCACTACAGAGAAGTGGGCCAAGCTTGTCAAAACGTACTCCAAAGTTCAAGATGTAATGGTAATTTCCCCCCGTTGCTACTTGTCAAGCCTCCAGTCAATTCTCTTCACTGTAGCATGATTAAACATTCCAGTAACATACCGTAGGAGCATGTGTTATTTTTTACTGGCATTCTTCTGCTCAGTAGAAACCCATATTTACATAGTCAGCCCACTAAAATACAAAAATAGCCACGGACCTTTTGAATTGTGTAACAGAGTGGGCCATCATTAGACCCTCCCTGCTTTCGTATTGTATTTTATCTGCAGCGTCCAGCCTGCTCTTTCTCTCCAAGAGCTTCGTAAATACATCTGGAAATTACAGAGGCCGGGAGGACTACCCCCCCTTCGTCAAAATAAAGTCTACTAGCATGTGGGGAAATTGTAATGATTGTGATTGCATGTTACATGTAGGATGATATGAAGGACAACTGTTTATCTCAGTGTTTACAAAGCCTGCATTAGCTAATACCTGAATTATTACACAAATGTAAGAGGAAACAAGAATATACTGTGTTCCTGTGTTCCTGTGTTCGTGTGTTCCTGTGCTACTGTGCTCCTGTGCTCCCCTGATCTAGTGCTCCTGTGCTCCTGTGCTCCCCTGATCTAGTGCTCCTGTGCTTCTGTGCTCCCCTGATCTAGTGCTCCTGTGCTCTGTGCTCCCCTGATATAGTGCTCTTGTGCTCCTGTGCTCCCCTGATCTAGTGCTCCTGTGCTCCCCTGATCTAGTGCTCTTGTGCTCCTGTGCTCCCCTGATCTAGTGCTCCTGTGCTCCCCTGATCTAGTGCTCCTGTGCTCCCCTGATCTAGTGCTCCTGTGCTCCCCTGATCTAGTGCTCTTGCGCTCCCCTGATCTAGTGCTCTTGTGCTCCTGTGCTCCCCTGATCTAGCGCTCCTGTGCTCCCCTGATCTAGTGCGCCTGTGCTCCCCTGATCTAGTGCTCTTGCGCTCCCCTGATCTAGTGCTCCTGTGCTCCCC